>NC_077227.1:623916560-624219060 GCF_027887165.1 Monodelphis domestica
AAGATGGGAAAACTTGCCTAGATATGAAAGACATAGAATACTGAATTTGGAATCAGGAGACATGGATTCAAATAGTATCTCAAATACCAGCTTGGTGACCAAGGACAAGTCAATTAACTTCTCTTGTGCCTCAGTTTCCTTCTCTATCAAATAAGGATAAGTGTGCTAACTATCTCTGAGGGTTTTTGAGGTAAATGCTTTATGAACTTGAAAGTGCTACATAAATTTAAGGATTGGAGTGGGATAGCACAGGAGGAAAGGCAGACAACTCAGTTTAGAGAAAAGTGGAATCAGAAGAGATACAGATTTAAAATTTGCCTCTGGTCTTTAATGGCTGTGGGAAAAGTTGCTTAGCTTTTCTAAGTCTCAGTTTTCTCATTTCTAAATGAGAAAAATAATAACTCCAATTCCTACCCCATAGAGCTGTTTGAGTATCAAATGATGTAATGTTGTAAAATACCATGTAATTATTAGCTATTGTTAGTATTATTATTTTTATAGAGCTCTCTAGGAGACCAAATACTTTTAATACTTAAAGGAATAAAATTATGATGATGGAAAGTTTGGAATGGGGTAGATACTTTGGAGCAAGGAATCCCTGTCCTAATCTTCTGCCTCCCCACCATCTTCAAATCATATATATGAAGCCACTGTTTCCATTTCCTTAGAAGGTTATATTCATTTTACAAAGAAGGAAATTGAGGCTGAAAGATTAAGAAACATCCATTTTCACATAGATTGGAAATATATGAGGCAGGATGTTTATCTCAGAGATTAGGAAAATATATCAGAGTTATGCTATATGTCTAAGTCCCTGACTCTATTGAAAAAAAAAAAGAGTATTAAGTTATAGTGTGAGAATATAAAGGAATATTATACTTACATTTTATACTTTTTTTAAACTCACCCTTGTAATTTAATTCTATCCTATTTTTTTTCACATGATAGGAATTAATATCACCAGATTTTAAAATAAATTTGTTTATTTGTTTTACCCTTACTGAATTCACACAACTAGAAGTTTTAGTTACTTCTTAGAATTTCCTGATCCAAACAAGACTAAGGCACCATCACTTGGGACAAATCCATTCATTATACCCTGACCCTAAGGCTCCTTTTGCAGTTCTTATAGAAAATAAACTCATGATCTAAGCTGGTAAACTGAAGCTGACTTATCTAGGAAGTCTAGATAACCATTTAAAGGGCATATAGCATTTTAATTTATTCCTTTCCACCAAGGATTTTACTATTATTAATCTCTCCTTCAACTCAAAGTCATTTATCCATCTAATAAGAAATACATAAAACTAAAATATCCAAAGCAATAGTATAGATCCCTTCTAGGCATTCATCACTTTAAAGACAGTGACATGAAATAAATGGTTCTAGCCACTAAGACTGCCCAGAATATGGGAAATGCTTTCTATTGGCAGACGTCATCAGCTTTTTGCTAATAGCTTACTTGAGAAAGTCTCTTTAAGTCTCCACACAAAACCACAGTGACTAACCCTGATGGTCTTGAATTCTTTGTCTGAGTTACTAAGGTACATAATAATAACTTTGACAGAAACAGAAAAGTCAGGAAGGGACCACTTGAGGAAGGAGATGGGGGAAGGAGGAGAACAAGAAGAAAAGATTCCATTTAATTGACCAGACATTTATGAAGTGGGACAGCTAGATGGCTCAGTGGATAGAGTGCTGAGCCTGGAGTCAGGGACATCTGAGTTCAAATCCAGACTCAGACACTTTCTATGTGACCCTCAGTAAATCACTTAATCTCTATTTGCCTCAATCCATTGTACAAGGAAATGGCAAGACACTATATTATCTTTGCCAAGAAAACCCCATTGTCAGGATAGTATGGTCATGGAGTCACAACTGAATGACTAAACAACAAATTTAGTAAGTAGCTACAATACTCAAGACAAAAGGCTGGGAAAGAGAAGACAGAGTCAAAAATTTTCAGTCAAAATCTGAGATCTCAAGTTGTACTATTGAATTTTACTAATTGAATGACCATGTCCAAGGCACTTAACGCCTCAAGACCCCTAACTCCCTAAGTCTATAATTATAGAGAAGTTGCTGATCTTCATCGGTGAAGGGAGTTTCCATAACCACGGAGCTCCCACCCTGAAGAAATCATAGATACAGACAAAAGAAGTTCAGGATCCTGTTGAGGGAGAAGAGGTGGAAGATAGGGAATACAAAGACAAAGCCAGCAAATAGTCAAGGAGCCTGTATTCCAATGCAGAATAAAATATGGAAATCGGCATGATAGAAAGTTTTACTTGCAGACATACTGAATTTGAGGCCATAGTGGGACATCCATGGGGAAATGGTTAACAGGCAATGAAAGATGTGGGAGAGACTTTACACTGGGAGCGATGCCAGGGATGGAAATATAGATGTGGGAGTTGTCTAACTAGATAATGGGATCTGTAAAAGTGGATGACATCTCTGAGGGAGAGGAGAGCATGAGAAAGATGAGGGAAATTTTGTTAATTCCCAGGATAATACCTTGATTTAAGGATTTTAGAAGGTGGGATATATTTATTCAAAATGAAGCTTATCTTGCTCAAAAATAAAATGTTCAGGATTTTGAAATGCCATAAGATTTAAAAAAAAAGAATCTGTGAAGCAAACCCCTAGGTTCTTAGTGCAATTTGAGTATTAGGAGAAATACCAAAGGAATAGACATACACAACACGCAGTTTTAAGGATTGACAACCAAAAATAAGATATCTACAAATTCAAGAAAAAAGCTGTTCCTGGACACTGAATGTGGAACAGACCCTAGAAACATACCTGAACAATCCTCTAAGCAAATAAATTACACTCTGGTCTTGAGAGAGGAGCTTTGTGTTGAAGACTGTGTGAGGAACCTTCCTAGTGAAAAAGCTATTTCAGCCCCTGTAGTAATGATAAAGGGAGGAGCTTTATCCTTAAACTTATGGCTTATTTTGATTTGTACTGTAAGTTTTTGCCTTCTTTTCACATAGACATATTTCCAGGTATAAGGGAGACCATTTGGGGGTTAATTCTTGTCCTATGACATTTTAATAAACGCTTTAAGGTTTGCAAAGTGCCAAAATATTTTACCTTCCCAACACCCCTGGAAAGTAGTGCTATTATGACCCACATTTTATAGCCAAAGAAACTAAGACAGACAATGGTTGTAACTTATAAAGGACCGTATAGCTACTAAGTGTCTGAAGCTGGATGTGAACTCAGGTCTTCCCTACTCCAGTTCCAGGGCTCTTCCCACTGTGCCAGCAAGTTGCCATGTAGATGTAGCATATATATGCACATTAAAGTTTTGGTCATATTATTGTTGCCTAAGTCTTAGCTAAATAGAATAAATAGCTTGGTTACATCCTTCTTTGATACCTCTTCCTTTTCTCTAAATCTGGGTATCTTCTTAATGCTCAGTGCTCAGCTTTACTTGAGATTATCTCCCTCAGAGATGGCACTCACCTGAATGGTTTCACATCCATTCAAGGTTCTTAGGAGGTAGAACATATTTGCTAAAAATAAAACAAAGTAGATAATGTGTACTTATGTTTTATATAGCTACATGCAAAAAACTACATATATAAGTATATTTTTCCTACTCCCCTCCCTCCTAAGCTACCGCCTATGTCATCACCTGCCTCTTAGACATTGCCAAGGATCATAGATATTAAGTTGGAAGGAATCTTAGATGCCATCTAGTTCAACTGTATACACACACCCCCATTTCACAGACAAGGAAACTGAGACCCAAAGAGATTAAGAGACTTTCTCAATAGTCACACAGTGACATTATTAGGATTCAAACTCAAGCCATCTCATTCCCAATCCTGCGTGCTTCCTCTATACTGTGTCTGCCTCTCATTTCCAAGTGATGATCATCTCAGATTTACTATGTTCAAAAGTTAGCTTATCATCTTTCCCAGATCCCCTTTCCCCTGACTTTTCTATTCTTGTCAAAGTTATTGTGATTCCCCCAGGCACCCAATGTGAGGACTCCAAATTCATTGCTAACCCCTCTCCTTTTGACCTCATAAACTCCAGGAGAGAGATATGATATGCCCTGAAATGGTACTCATTTAGGACTCAGAAAAATTCTTTTGCATGGTGCCTTTTAAGCTTTTTTTTTTTTAAACCTTTACTTTCTGTCTTAGAACTGGTATTATGTACTGGTTCCCAAGCAGAAGAGTGGTAAGGTCTGTGCAATGGGGGTTAAGTGACTTGCTTCTGAAGGTCATATATCTAGAAAGCATCTGAGGCCAGATTTGAACCCAGGTCCTCCAGATTCTGGACTTGACTCTCTGTCCACTGAGTCACCTAGTTGTCTCAGCTAGTAAGCCTTGATCATAGTTACTTCTCCTCTCTGGGTCTCAGTTTCCTCATTTGTGAAAAGAAGGAGCTGCATTGCACAATCCTTAGGGTCCCTTCCAAATCTCTAAGAGTCTTCCTTTCCTCCCTCACTGATACCATTTAAATGCAAAACATCCCATATAGAAATTATTGCAAGGACATCCTCAGTGGTATCTTCATTGCACTTTTTATCCTCCAAACTCCGGTTATATTGGGATGGTACAGCTCTGGAACTATGATTTCAAATCACCACAAAGAAACTCCTTTTGCTAGTGCAGATGGATATCTCATAGGCAATTTATATTTTAAGAGAATTGCCCAGAGCACTAAGAGGACTTGCCCAGGATCACACAGACAGGGTTTGTCAGAGGAGGAACTTTTCTACCAATTATGTCAGTCTGCCTCCCAGACAGATTAATCTTATTAAAATACCATTTTTATCTCATTGTTTCCCTATTCAAAAAGCCTCAGAGCCTCCAAGCAAAGGCTGAGTAAAGTCCTAACTCTTTTCCTTGACATTTTAAAACCTTTCACAGTCTGGCCTGAATCTATCTTTCCAGACTCATTTCTCAATACTCATCTGCACAAACCCTTCTCTTCAGTCAAATCCATCTGGTCACTGTCCCCTAAAAAGATCTGGGGTATATTTATTTCCATGGCTTTTCTCACAATTTTGCCCCAAAGTGGGATGCTTTTCCCTCTTTTCTCTGTCAATCTAAATTCTACCCATTCTTTAAGACCCAAGGCAAGCCCTAAATTCACCCTACATCTTTCTATGACTACTACAGCCTACAATGATCTGACCTTCCTCACAACTCTTATAAAACTTACTGTCCATGAATCGATAACCTTTTTTGATCCTGTATTTTCAGGGTTTTTTCAGGTGTATGGATTTTCTTCCCAACTAGTCTATGGATAGTATATGTATAGAATATATTCTTTGTGTATAGATGCTAAGCATTATACTTTTTTAAAAAATTCTATAGTACTTTGCTCTTAGTAAATACACATTCAATAAATAGATAGTGTGTTTAGCTTATTGGGGAACATATTTGATAGGAAAATAGATTTAAAATTTGAGGTCACTTAGTCCAACTTCTTCATTTCCCAGAAGAATAAAGAGATTTCCTGGAGGAGTAAGTAGTAGGTCTAGGACTTGAAGCTGGATCTCACTTCAAATCCATCATTATTTACCCTGCCCCACAATGCCCCCATTTTATTTATCTCTTCAGTTTATTTCTCCCAGTAGCTTATGCACTAAATAATCTCCTTCTGCTATTGGAAGTCAGTATTTGCCTTCTAAAAGCAGTTGGTATATTTTAGACATCTTAAAATATGAGATCCTGTAAGATTACCATTTCCCTACTGATAGATCCTGATTACCCTTTCTCCTCCAGGTCTAACACCTACCTCAATTACTTTCCCCCTCCCTCAATCAAAAAAAAAAAAACTCTCAAAAGCACATCAAATGGATGGAATGAACTAGAACACCAAAAAACCAGAACTCAGAGGAAGGGAACCTTTCTATTCTATTAATAGTAGAGGTACAATACTAAGGAAAACCCTTATTACCTCTGTGTTTTGTGTATCTCATTTTTAAAATAAGAGGGTTCATTGATTCAGAGTTGGAAGAAACATTAAATATTACCTAACCTAAAATCCTTACTTTACAGGAAAAAAAAAAACTGAGACCCAAAGAGTTTAATTGATGCTTAAGGTCACCCAGTTACATTATCAGAATCAGGGCTGAGATTTCAAGTCAGGTCCTTTGACTATCTCTAATGTATTCTCTCTCTACTGTACTCTCATGACTACCTGAACCTGGGTAAAGGTGGCCAGATAAAGTTGAACACTTTAAAGCGTGCCGTTCTTCCTTGAGGGTATGTTCCCTCTAGAGGGGTTGCCACATTCAACCAGGAGTTTGAATTTGATGCAGGGAAACTGACAGTTCAGATGGAGAATTTGTAATAGTGGGGTCCATATTCGATGCTTTATGTTTAGAAACAAGTTTGCTTTTCATTCCTGAAGTACAGTTTCTGATCAACATAAACATTTCCACCATTTATTATTGTTTCACAAAGCCAGCTAAGAGCAAAGGAAAACACTTTGGTTATTTTGATACCTCTTATGGACTTAAATCGGCCTTTGAACATGCAACATAAAATCCACCTCATCAGATAATATTGTTCCAGTTGCTGAATTCGTTTTGAATTAGATTCATATCTTCAATTGTTTCATTTACTCAACTGTGTTATTTTTAAATCTTATTATGTCTTCAGTGTTTACATAAAGATACATTTAAGGTATTACACTCAACTTTACAGGGCTTTTTGCCCCAGAGAGGCTTTTCTATAAAATGCCACTTTTCTGGTGTCGTTACTCAAGCTGCTTTTGTATAAAACTCTCCGACCTTAGCAAAAGGAGTAGAGGTTCATTGATGGTCAGGCCTTAAACCATAGGGATGGACCTTTTGGGATGTGAAAAACATACTCAGCAAAACCCAGTATTGCCAGTCAGACTAGAAAACAGGAGGATTTTAAATATGGCTAAAATCTCTGGAAATGCATCTGTTCATCTGGTACCTTTATAGGGATGGGAATCTCTGACTGACAGACCTTATAGTTATATCTCAACCATCCCACATACCCATTCCATTGCCAAATTTTGTTGTTTCTGTGTTCACAATATCTCTCATATATGTACTCTTTTAACCATTCACATAACTATCCTAATTCAAGTCTTCATCATCACATGCCTGGACCATTATTGTTTTTCTGATTGTTGTTGTTGATTTGTGTTAGTCATATCTTATTCTTTGTGACTCCATTTTTATGGAGTGTTCTTGGCAAAGTGTGGCTCATTTTACAGAAAAGGAAACTGAGGCAAAGAGGGTTAATCTACTTGCCCAGGTCCACATAGCTAGTGTCTCGGACTGGATTTGAATTCAGGTCTTCCTAACTCCATGTCTGATGCTCTATCCATTATGCCATCTAGCTGATTATTACAGTAGCCTTAGGGGCATCTTCCTACCTCAACTCTCTTCCCATTCTATTGTTTGCTCATTTGCCAAAATGAATTCCCTAAAGTCTAGGTTGTTGCTGTGTCACCCCTCTACTCAAAATAAAACTTCAGTGGCTCCCTATTTCCTCTAAGAGCAAATGTAAAGTCCTCTGTTTGATATTTAAAGATCTTTACAGCCTTCTTAAATGGACCATATTCTACCTTTCTAATTTTCTCAGACTTTATTTCCCTCCATGCATGCTATGACCTATGATCCTGTTATTCTGGACTTTTGGCTCTTCCATGAATACAATATTCCACTTCCCAACCTTTGCACTGGCTGTCCCCCACATCTGAAATACTCTCTCTCCTTACTCTCACTTCTTAGTTTCTTTGACTTCCTTCAAGAATCAGCACAAACACCACCTTCTGTAGGAGGTCCTTCCTGGTCTCCTTTCCCTTTGAAACTGCCTTCCTGTTAGTTTCTGTGTGTGTGTATGTGTGTGTGTGTGTGTGTGTGTGCACACGCACGCGCGTGTGCGTGCACATGTGTGTGTATATATACACATACATATTTATATGTATATTATTTAGGCACCCAGTTATATCCATGTCACCCCAGTTGAATGTAAGCTTCTTAAAGGCAGCAATTTTTTAGTCTTTTTAATAAGAAAAATTAGTAGCAATCATAGTATTACTATAGATAGCATTTATATAGTACTTTAAAATTTGAAAAGTAATACATGTTGTGTCATTTGATTATTATAACAATCCTATGAGGTGGGTGCTATTGTTATCCCCATTTTACAGATGAGTAAACCAAAGCAACAGGGTTAAGTGACTTTCCCAAAGTCACATAGCTAGTAAATGTCTGAAACAAGATTTGAATTTGAGTCTTTCTGACTCTGTCTTAATCATTGAGCCATAGAGCTATAACTTTCATGTCCCAAGCTTTTAAAACAATCCCCGGCACACAACAAGTATTTAGTAAATGTTTTTTAACTGACTTCCATTTTGTAAGGAAAAGAATTCCATTTTATTCATTTGTTCACTCACTCTTTGAGAAATGTTCTGTACAAGAACCCATGCTTGATGCTATGAAGTATATTAAGGTAGAGAATCACAGAATTTAAAAGTCAGAAGGGGTCAAACGCAACCTGAAAGAGAAACATACACAATTGGCCATCCAGCCTTTGCTTCAAGACCTCCAGTAGATAAAAAATCCACCAACTTCAGAGGCACTTTTGGACATCTCAAATTCTTAGGAATCTTTTCTTCACATCAAGCCTAAATTGGCCTCTTTGCAGTTTCCATTGCTTCTAAGTCTGCCTTTTGAGTCCAAACAGAATAAGTCTAACCCTACTTCCAGATGAGAGCCCTTTAAATGTTTCAAGCTGGCTAGCATATTCCAATTCCATGTCCCCACTGAGTCATCTCTTCTCCAGCTAAACAACTCCAATCTAGGTGGATAATTCATGTGGCAGGAACTCTAGACCCTCCACTGTCTCAGCTGCTCAACTCTACAGCCTCCTCAGCTTTTCAGGGTCTTTTATAAAATGGACTCCCAAAAGTTTGATCCCTGAGATTTGAAGCATAGAATAGGAAATTTTTTAAGACAATAAATTACATAACAGTTGCTAATCTGCATTCATTGATAAAGTTTCCTAGCAGGAGTTCCCAAAATCAATCACAGGTCCAAACCAAAATAGGGAAAGAAAAAAAAAAGGAACTAAGACATATACACAAATAAATACTGTGAATGGAGCATCTTGGTGGTACCATGAAGTCAATCATGTCCCTGAATTCAATCCAGCCACAGATACTTACTTAGCCATGTGACCGGAACCAAATCACTTAACCCTATTTACCCCAGTTTCTTCTTCTTTAAAATAAGCTAGAGAAAAAAAAAATCACTCCAGTAACTTTGTCAACAAAACCCCAAACAGGTTCATGGAATCAGATATAACTGGAAATGACTGAATGACAACAACAAAAATATTGGGAAATGGGTGCTATTTGATCAATGACATCATGGAGTAATGACATGTATGAATTGGATTAAGTGAGGCAAATTACACAAAGTCATCTGTCTCACTCTCCTTCCCAAGTCATCCAGGTCTGGTGGCAAGACAAAAGTCAGGATGACCTGGGATGATGGCCTGGGATGCAGTGGATGAGCAGGACTTCTTCAGTATTTAACCAAGCTCTAAGTGCTCCAGAGTTCCTGCTTTAGTCTCTCATGGCCAGTGAACAAATTGTTCTTATCCACCCATTCCACCGGAGGATGTCTTCATACTCCTGCAGTAGCCACCCTTCTACTCACCAATGGGTGTAAGTTACATCCATGACCTTCAACTTGCCTGGCACTTGGTTTAGACTGCCTACCAAGACAGTTTTGCCAGAGGGTGGCTGCTACATGTGCTACAGCTTCTTGGAGCCACAATCAGATGACAGGTGGACACCAAAAGTGTATGTGCAGCCCTTAAAAGGGTTCCACAAGCCCTTACACCAGAGGTGCTGGATCTCCCTGAACACCCCATATGCCCCTAATACACTGTAATATCTTAATTGCCTCAAGAATGATGCAAAGTACTATGAAAGGAGATATCCATGGCAGGGGCATAAGAGGTTTCTAGGGAAGGCATGATTAGAGGAGCAAGGAGCCTGGTGAACAAAGGCATGAAAGCTGAGACAAATTCCAGAGAATGGTAATTAATCCAGCCTTGATAGAACATGGGGTACATGAAGGGACATTATGTAGGAAAAGGTATGTTTGCCTAGCTTGTGGGGAGCCCCGTATATTATTAGTAAGGACACATTCCTCTGTGTGCAGCACATAACCTCAGTACTTGAGTTCCCAGAAGGCAAAGTCTGAAGCCAGCAACACATTTCCTCTTATATGTGTGTATTTGTGTTTGTATGTTTCAGTACATAGCACATTAAGGTAAGCTCTTCAATACAAATGTGTATATATTTTTCATATGAAGTATAAAATTTAAGAAATCTGAAATAATTTCTTCATTATTTCTGCCCTTCTCCTGCAGCTAAAAGTTCAATGTCTTGACCTAATCCATCCTCATTTATAATGTTTTAACCTTTGAAACAGAACAATCAAGGACTATCTCCCATTCCAGAACCATTGTCCCTACCTCACTACAACATGAAAAAGCCAGAAACCCCTTTATACATGAATGGTTCAACCCTGAATTTAGGAATGAGTAGAATGAGGACTAGCTGATATAGCTTGGGCAACTGCCCAAACTACCAGCTGTCCTCAGTTTTCTTTCTCACACAGAGTCTTGAAATGGTTTCTATATTCCTGGATAGATGCCAATGAATACACTGGATGTTAAATCTCTGCCCTTTCATAACATCCATTGCTTCCCCACTCTGAAGCAGTGCTGAAGGCAGAGTCCGCCTGGATAGAGTCTCAAGTGTCCCTTTGTAATATATCACTATGGCATCATCTTCGGGCTTTCCAATTTCAGATGCCTTCAGAACTCCAGTAAAAATACAGTGTGATTACTAAAACTTTATGGATATATTCTCCTCAAGCTACCATCTTAAGCCTTGTAAGATTCAAGAGTGGTTGTACAACTTAAAAGCTGGGCACATACTAGCCACTCAAATAAATCTGCTGAGTTACTGACTAAAACCTTCCATACACTTTACCCAAAGAATTCCTTATAGTAATGGCAGCAATAGTTTAAAGATTTAAAGATTCTGCTTGGGATGTTCCTCCAAATAAGAGAGGGAAGAGACCTGGACAAGGGAGAGTGTGAGTTGAAAAGGTTTTCCTGAAACAACCAAGGAACTGGTCTCCCAGTAAGACAATATGGTGGGAGATAGGGAATAGTGGGAGAAGGAGTAGCTATGCAGTAGAATGTGATACATTCAAAGGATCCTCAAAATTAGAGCTGGAAGAGGCCTTAGAATTGTAATTCAGCTTTTTAAGTGTCTAGATGAGGAAATTGGGGCCTGGACAAATAGTTTTGAACAAAGTCACAGAGCTAGTATATGGAAAAGCTGAGATTCAGACCATCCAGGTTTTCTCACAAATCCAGTCCTCTTTCCACCATATCATGATGCTTTTCATTTATGAGCATTAAGGAGTTAAAAGGACATCCAAGACAGTAGAGAACATTCTTTGTTTCTCCAGATGCAAGGAGCCTCAAGACATTGTTAGCAGTAATATAGGAGCCCACAAAGCTATTAAACTGTATATACCCTTTGACCCAATAACATAAGTCTATACACCAAAGCAATCAAAGAAAGAAAGATGAGAACCTGTATATGCAAAAAAAATAATATGGCATCTCTTTTGGGGATAGCAAAGAATTGGAAACTGAAGGGATACCTGGCAATTGATAAGTGACTGAGAAATTATGGCATATGACTCCAAGATGGAAGGTAAGACTTTAAAAAAAAAAGTATGAAGAAGATGGTTTCAGAAAAACCCAGGAAGGCTTATATGAACTGGTGCAAAATGAAATTAGCAGAATTAGGAGAACAATTTACAAAGCACTAGCAATATTGTAAAGATAATCAACTGTGAAAGGCATAGTGCCAGATCAATACTATTACCTATCCCAATTCTTTTTTTTTTTTAAACCCTTACCTTCCATCTTGGAGTCAACATTGTGTATTGGCTCCAAGGCAGAAAAGTGGTAAGGGCTAGGCAATGGGGGTTACCTGGCTTGCCCAGGGTCGCACAGCTGGGAAGTGTCTGAGGCCAGATTTGAACCTAAGACTTCCTGTCTCTAGGCCTGGCTCTCAATCCACTGAACCACCAAGCTGCCCCACCTATCCCAATTCTAAAGGACCCATGATGAAAAATATCATTTATCTCCAAATAGAACTAACTAATGGACACAGCATAAATTGAAATATATTTTTTTTATTTTTCTTTTTATCTTCATTTAGGGATGGGTGGAGATATAATGTTAACTTAGCTAGTGTAAAAATTTGTATAATTTCATATTTGTAATGGGCTTTGTATTTCTTGCCTTGTCCGTGGCTGGAACGGAGGTGGGAGAGTGAGAAAATTTGGAAACAAAAACAAAATAAAGTTCAATTTAAAAAGAAAAAAAGGGGGAAAGTGATGTGGGATAAATGCCTAGAAATCCAAATCAATTTGACTGCCATTTAAATTACTTCAAAGTGTCTGATGATTTGGAAAATACAAATATTCACATTGACCTTCCTACCTATAATGTACTTGTTCAACAATAGCACCTCTGACTTTATCCACAGATCTTTTCACATAAGAGAGCTGAAGGATCTGGTCTGGATTCAATGAAGGCTATAAGATCAATGGCAAAGATGCAGGATGACATAAACCACAAAACATTACGAAACCTAAACTAAATCAGAGTCACAAAACTTCAACAGTTGAAAGTACCTCAGAGGCCAATTTAGCCTTTTGTGTGTCTAAACAAAAATCCCTTCTGTAAATACCTCACCATCCTCATCTTCTTCTGAAGGTTCTCTGGATTGTCAATATCCTCCTTAAAATATAATATCCAGAACTGGATACTGAACCATGGAATATAAGAGTTGGAAGGGACCTCAGTGGCCCTCTTCTCCTACCTACACCTGCACCACAATCTATAATTAAAATTTTTAAATTTTTAAATTTTAAATTAAAAAAATAAATATCTTCAGGGATATGAGGACAGAAAGTCTCCTATTTGGGGTGGGGCAGTAGAATATTAATTTGAACTAAAAGTCTTTATTTTTTATCTAGGGACAAAGTATGAGTCGAATTTATTTTATATCCTGGCAAGTGAGAAAAGCATTGCCAATACCATTTGATGTTCCATCTGCTTAATAGAGATTGGATTTTTATGGTTTTTTTATACTATATTGTTCATTTGAAAATCAGGCCTAAAAGAGAATTGTCCATTTTCTCAGAACACGGTTCAGGAGAAATTTAATGGGTATGCAGCATTGACCCCACATCACAGAAAAAGGAACAGATTCTACCCAGAGAAAATAACATGGGTTATTTGGAAACGAGTTCTCTGTAATAAAGAACTTAATCTTCTATTTCCACATATTTAGTAACTGATATAGCTCCAGGAAGTAAATGAGTTACACCCATTATATTTTCTAATTGAAAGATACCATGAGCCTGCTGGGAGTGGTTTCTTCTTATCAGTATTGCTTTTGGTGAACACAATGGCTTCTAGGTGATGCCAACTAATGGGAGATCAACTGAGTCTCCCCCACATTTCTCCCAATGAAAATGGATTAATCTGTTGGAGAGCCCCCATGAAATATATTCACTTTTTTTAAGGCTCAATCACAATGGTCAGTTGTTTTTTTAAGGATTCAGTCAAGATAATACAACAATATAATATTTTAAAATGATAATGAAGGTGATATGCTTCATCCAAGAAAGTAAGCATGAAGCCTAACAAAATCATTCAGTGGACCCAAAGGAAACTTACTCTCTTTAGTTCTATGTGATAGCAGGTTCAGAGAAATTAATTGGTCAGGGAGTATAAAAGCAAGAAAATTACACTGTTTCCTAAACCTAGTCATAAGAGAAGCAACATGCCAGGAAGATAAAATTTTAGACTTAGGATTCCTATAGTCCTGGGTTCAAATACTGCCTCAAACATTTACTATGATCTAGTGGTTGTTGTTGATCCTTCATTTTCAAAGAGAACCAATGATATCACAAGATAGTGTCTTGACTTGCCAGTGAACTGGATTTAAGTGAGCCAGTTGCACAGTCATCAGTTTCATTCTCTCTTCCAGAGTCATTAAAGTTCTGTGGCAAGACAAAAGTTAGGACCACTTAGCTACATGAGGCATCTAGGTAGGTGGAGAACTAGACCCAGCATCATGAACATCCAAGCCCAAATCTGGCTTTACACACTTACTGGCTATGTGACCCTAGGCAAATCACTAAACCTTGTTTGCCTCAGTTTCCTAATCTATAAAATAATCTGGAGGAAGAAAGGATAAACCACTTAAGTATCTTTGCTAAGAAAACCCCAGATGGGGTGTCAAAGAGATGGACACAACTGTAAGAACTGAACAAAAATTTTATAGATGAAGTAATTGAATCTCTGAATATCACTCAGCTACTGAGTAGCTGAGGGAAGATTTGACTTTCTGACTATCAATCCAGTATTGTCTCCACTCTGCCTGGTAGAGCACAGTTAAAGGAATTTGAGATTTGACCAGAGGGTAAATTGAGTAACAGTATTCAGGTAAAAGAAAGGTTCTCAGCAGTTCTCCATCTCCAAAGGGAACAAAACAATAGAAAGAAGGCTTAAATTCAGTCTGGAGAAAGCTAAGCTATCTGGAAGACACATCAGAACTTAGGTTGTTCTCTATTTATTGAATTCTTTTTTTAAAAAGTTAAGGAATTTCTGAACAGGCTCAAGAAAGTAAATTCCAAAGATGTACATGGGATACTTTAAATGCAGTCCCACCCAGACTGGATGACCTCAGAGTCCTCTTCCAGATTCTATGATAAATTAGCATACAACGTTGTAGAAGTGAATGATCTACCTAGGGTTTAGTAATGTTGGCAATTTCCAGATGCAAGTAGGGTTAATAGTGAGAGCAGATTTTACAAGCTCAATTTACAACCAATCAGTACCTACTGGAATGGAATGAATATCGACTTATTCTTAATATGGAACATGACTGGTCACAATTTAAAAGAGAGCCAAAGGTCAGCACAATTAAAAGAAAAACAGAGGAAAGTGACCCAATGCACAAAGAGAAGAACAATGAGCATATGGACCCCTGTAAGAGTACCCAACTCACAAAAGAGAATTCTACCCAACTTGTTTAGCCAGAGGCACACCCAATACTAGGGAACTGTGTGGGTAAGCCACTTCCTGAAGGGAAATAAGTATAACTGCATTTGCAGGACTAGCTTAAATATTTATGAGGCTCAAGGGAAGGTTGCCCAGACATCTTGTAGGAGAGAGGCATGGGCTATGAAAGAGTAACATGGACCACCTCTACTGCCATCACCAACAACAGGAACAATGGTCAATGGACTGAAAAGAGAAAGATGGCATGGGAAAACGAAGATCCATTTTCTTTCTGCTTGATACCTCAGTGGCTACCATTATTTTGAGCAGAAGTCATCCAGTCTTGAAATTGAAAGAGATTTTAGAGTTTATCTTTAATCACAATAGAGCATCATAGCTGAGAGAGAAGAAGGAGGAGGAGGAGATTCTTTCAAGAGCCAGTGAGGAGAGAGGCCTGGAGTCTGGAGAGCATCCTCATTCTCAGAGGGAGGTTCAGAACTCAGGGGGAGAAGCTAGCTGCAAGGCAACCCAGTCTGCAGGACCCATGACATGTGTTCCAGTTTGACATCCACCAATTATATAGTTCAGAGAAGCAAAATCTCCTATTCTGTAAGTGAGTGCTTTCCATAGGGATGACACCATTTCCTTTAGATCAGAGTAATCCACTTTAATTGCAGGCCATCCAAACAACTTTTGACTTCTCAAGCAATTATGCTTTAAAAAATCCCTCACTCATTTTAAGGTCTGAGCCATGAAACTTTTCAATCAGAAAACCCTGCCAAATAAGTGCCAATCATCCACACCGGGAACACCAGGTAGCAACCCTAAAGTTTTTCCTACATGAGTAACTATCTAGTCTCCTCTCTCCTACTCAATTCCCCCCTTTTTCCTATCCTAGGGGGCACTAGAAGAAAAGATACCTTTTGTGACCCTCCAATTTTATAGTAATAGATGGGAACACAGTTCACTACATGGCAGAGTAGACAAGCCGATCGATTGATAAAATTGGGAGACTACTTATTATCTGTATGGTTTTCAGAAAGTCACTTAAATTTCTCTGAGCTTTGGTTTCCTCATCTGTAAAATAGGGCAACAATATCAATTACACCTACTCCACAGTCTTCAGATGAGACCCAGACCAAGTTGCTAATGTGTGTGAATCCCTTTGCAAAAGAGATAGGAAATGATATTACCAATGTCATCATCATGATCAGATCCAAGGTTTCATCCCTGTAGGCAACCTCCATTAGGGAAATTCCTTCCATTGAGGCATACTACTAGACAACTCTTCAGTAGCTCATTATCTCAGAGTTGTCTTGGGCACCAAGAGGTTAAGTGACTTACCCTTGGCCACACAGCATCTATTATAGGCAGAACTTAAGTTCAAGTCTGACTGACTCTAGAGATGGTCCCTTATTCACTCTAACATGCTGCCTGCTAGTACCTTCTATCTTAGTGTTAATATATAATATTAAAATTTATGTTTTTTAAAAGAAAAAGCAATGCTAGCTAATGACCCTGAATAGAAAAGCTTTTACTCACAAAGCAGACAACAGAAGTTTTTCCATTTCAGGTTGGCAAGAGAGCTGTGGTTGAAATCCCACGTAACACTTGAAAAACATAAGAACATTAGGCCAAAGAATTCTTTCTATCTTAATTCGACTTGGAGATGGAGGGAGAGCCATATCCACACTCTGTACTTAAACTACTATACTTTTATCTAGAGCATCATGGGGCAAGTTAACTTCAGTCCTCAAACTCATCTTGTTCCTTGGAATGCAATCCTACTCCTAATTCCATGTGTCATTACACTTCCAGGAAAGACTCAACTTAAATAATATTGACATTTGGACAACATTTGACTAGCATCTGAATGAAGGAACACAACCCCAGATCTGAGGGAAAACAAACAAAAAGGGAGAAAATGCTTGTGTGTGAATGTGTATAATTTAAAAATCTCACAAAATTGGAAACACCGGGAGTCAATAAAATCGCTTTCAAACCACCTTTCTTTAACCCTGGAAAGCATTTTATGAGACAATGAAAACCTCCAACATTGAGTGATTAAGAAATAAAGAACCAGATTTTTTTTTTCTTCGTATGTAACTCCATGGGGTGCTTCCCACAGAGCCAGAGAGGTATTTTTAAAGAATTAAATGCTTGATGGTGTAATACTAGATTACAGGTGTTCATTAAAGGAAGTCCCACTGAGTTTTTCCCCACAGAAAACAACAGAGAACTTTTCTTGCTTGCACTCTAATGGGCTGGTAGTAAGCCTTACCCCCTCTGAAGCCTGCCATCCATTTGGAAACTGAATGGATTGTCTCAACCCCAAGTGCACTGGAAAAAAACAGCTGCCACACTTAAATCGTGATTCACAAATTAATATCTTGGTGAAGGACCATTCATGAAGAACCTAAACTTTTATTCAAAATGTTTTCACTTCATAAATGGGTTGTAAAAGTTGAGTGAGATCTCCACAATGGCTCAGCCCAAGATGAACATATTGGTGACCTGAATTCTCTTAGGAAGTAGGCCTTGGAAACAGAGCTAATGTATTTCTTCTCAGGTTTAATCTTATCAATGCCTTTCCATCTGGAGGAATGGTTTTAGTAGACCTAGGATTGACAGAAGCTTTTGCACTGCAGGTTCCTTTAATAAGTAGGTTAATCCATTCAATAAATCAAAAGATCATACCAGGACTTCATCACTTTACACCAAGGGCTCATGGAGCTTTTTCGTTATCTGATATTTCTTTAATGGGATTACCCTTATGGACACAGAATTTCTGGACACCATCATTTTAAAAGGTCTGTCCCTGATAATTTTTATTTATGGGACGAAGCTTTCTTGGATGTTTCCTACTCCACCATAGTCCACTCATAACATTCAAAGACAGGTCTTGTATTCTTCAAGATGAATTATGTTCTCCTCCCTGAAAGCCTCCACATCAACAACTAGATGAGAAACCAAAAACATGTGCTTTTTACTTGTCACCTTGCAACTGCTACACTTGAGGAGAACTACCCCTAGAATGGGGGCCAGGGCAGGGAGCAGGGGGTAGCGGGGTGGGGAAGCTTTCCATTGCAGTTGAACAAACAACTCCAGCCTCAAATTCTTTTTCAGATTGACTGTTTTCTGAAGAGCAGGTGATGGGGGAGGAGGGGAGAGAGATAGGGGGAGGCGCTGGGAATCCATACATTACAAACAGTCTTAATCTGCCAAAACATGTTTGCCTTTCATCTGTGTTTCTCCAAGTCAGGAATAAGTCCTGCACCCAGAGGTGAAAGCCAAAATTTGAAATCACTATACCATCTTCCACTGTTCTGATTTAATATCAGCATTTTTATTCTGGTTACATGCAGTTACTGGTCCGGAGCATTTCCTTCCTTTTGTTTAAATTGCCTCTAGAATAAACATCCATAAACCTAGGATGGCAGCCAAGAGAAGATAATATCTCAAGGGGGAAACATCAGAATTGTCTCTATTCCCATCACAGAGTAGAGGAGCAAAATGACAACTTGCCATTCACTTCCAAGGAAATTATGCTCTACAGACAAGGTTCTCCATTTTAGGAATGCAGTTATTCCATGAATTCTGTAAGATGAGAAACAGAATCCAGTGGACCAATGTGGACATGTCTCCTATTAGTGTTAAGTTTGTTTTCTTAAGTTCTCCTGAAATCTGAGTATCTCAAATTCTGAAATTAAATAAGACAGAGAAAATTCCATACCTGCTTCCCCATAATAGGGGAATGTGCTTATCATTGCCCATGATAAACATACACACACACACACACACACACACACACACACACACACACACACACAGAACTTATCTATAGTTAGTTATTATATATAACTTATATAGTTATATATAAGTATATACATATTCAGGTAACATATATCTTCTTCTTAAACCTCCAGAGATCTAATATGTTAATTATCAAAAGATTAATTTAATATTTCACATAAAACTGGAGAAAGTACAAACAATCAGTTCATGGAATCTACTATTTACCCTCTCTGGACTTAAACTCATTTACTAAAAATACATATCTTTCCTTGGGGATGGATGGAAAATGTGAAATGTTTCCACTAGTGTTTGCTACTTTCTCAGGGATACATTCTTATCTTGAGGTGTAGAGCTTTGAAAGAAAAAAGAGAGTGGAGGAAAGAAGGAAGGAAGGAAGGAAGGAAGGAAGGAAGGAAGGAAGGAAGGAAGGAAGGAAGGAAGGAAGGAAGGAAGGAAGGAAGGAAGGAAGGAAGGAAGGAAGGAAGGAAGGAAGGAAAGAAGGAAGGAAGGAAGGAAGGAAGGAAGGAAGGAAGGAAGGAAGGAAGGAAGGAAGGAAGGAAGGAAGGAAGGAAGGAAGGAAGGAAGGAAGGAAGGAAGGAAGGAAGGAAGGAAGGAAGGAAGGAAGGAAGGAAGGAAGGAAGGAAGAGCCTCCACTCTGGCTATAATCTCCATCTCTTCCCCATAATAACCCCTGGAACCATAACAAGCTCTGATAAATATTTTGCACATAAATCAGAACTCCAGAGCACTTTTTAGTCACCTCATACCATGCTACCATTTGGTCCTTGAAAGAAGGAACTCTTACTTGTATTTGTATCCCCAACATTTGGCACAGTGCCTGACATATAGTAAATATGTAATAAATGATCTGTCTCTCTGTCTATATAACAATAGATATTGAATTCCAAATATTCAAGAAAAAATGATATAGATTATAGACAATGATGAAGCAAAATCTGCTTCTTTTATTGGAAGATGTGTAACTGGGTCTTATTTTCTAATGAAAATAAAGGTATGTCAATATTCTTTTTTAATTGTCTCATATAATGTATCATGTCTCATATAATAGTATCTCATTGAAAAGTACAATAGTCTAGCTTAGGTAAAAGAAAGCCATTATACCCATGTGTGGCACCTGGTACTCTGAAACATGGTCCTGGGGAGTATGGGATAGGGTTTCAGACTGGTCTCCCTTACAGAATTCAGTCTAAGCTGAATCTGAATTACCACATCATCATAGACTCTTTTAGTGAAGAGCAGTTATCAAGAACATCCTCAGTAGTCAAGCTATGCCTTGTGGGATGGGGGTTAGGGGTGGGACATGGGCACATATATGCCAAAATAAGTCCTTTCAAAGATTTTCCCAGTGTAATAATGTATATAATAGTCTTCCCTGAACTATACTACCCAAGCACAATGAGAAGCATGCCTTAGCTGCATATTGACAGGGAATGTAATGACATGGAATGAGAAGGGAGTTTGTCCAAGGACATGACTTCATCCTAGGAAATGATTGGAGTTTTGAAGGTAAAAAGGGAGAACAGACATTATCAATATCATCATCTTCTTCTTGACTGACATTTTTATAATGCTTTATGGCTTGACATATATATATATATATATATCTCAAATCATATATATATATGTATATTTATATAGATATCGAGAGAGAGGGAGAGAGAGGGAGAGAAAGAGAGAGAGAGAGAGAGAGAGAGAGAGAGAGAGAGAGAGAGAGAGAGAGAGAGAGAATGGAAGAGAGACAGAGAGCAATGAGAGTTGGGAAAAGACACGGTATGGAAAGCAAATGAAAGAACGTCATATACCTATGTCACAACTGAATAATGTTTCTTTCATTACCTTTAATTCAATTCTATTGAATGTTTCTTACTCTATGACCTCTAGGGAGGTAGGTGGCATAGTGAATAGAATTCAATGCCTGGAGTCAGGAAAACTTGAGTTCAAATCTGGTCTCAGACACTAGCTATGTAACTCTGAGTAAGTCACTTAACCTTGTTTGCCTCAGTTTCCTTGTATGTAAAGTGAGCTGGAAATGGCAAACCACTCTAAGAAAGACTCCCAAAGGGGTCATGAAGAGTTGGATAGAATGGAAAAAACTGAACAACCCTCAATGTACTTAAACTGCAATAGTTATCTACCATTCCTGAAAATAGCTCAGCAAAACACCCTATGAATATACTGCCAAAAAAGGTAGCCCAGGTCCTCATCCTGCAGTTCAGTGGATTTCATGATTGTTGTGCTGAAATCATGAAAATAACAGAATTTTTTTTTAGCTAGAAAATAAAAAGCTCATTTAGTCCAGGTGGACTTATTTTATGGCAGAAAGAGTTATGTGTGGAGTCAGGAGATCTTGCTTTGAATCCCTCCTCAAATTAATTATATGATGGCAAGTAAATTAACTTCTCAAAGGCTAAGTTTCCTCCTCTGTAAAATGGGGCCAATAATGCCTGTACCACCTACTTGACTTTGTTGTGAGAGAACAGCTTATAAACCTTAGTGTGCCATCTGAATGTGAGAAGCTATTACCCTTGAAGGGAATAGCCCTGTTTAGATATGGTCCTGGAGTTTCTAGGTGATGCTTTTCTAGTAACTTCCATTATGGATATAGCATCCTTGCCCAAAGTAACCCAGATTAGAGAGGTAAATAAAGGGCTTACCCTTTCAAGCCTCCCTATGTAGGGAGGCTTGAAAGGGAAGCCATGATGGAGAATTCAATGGCCATTTGAGGCTAGATTTTTCCCAACCAGGTTTCTGCTGGCCTTGGCTTAGAAACATTGTGGTTCTTCTTTTCCTCCCTCCCCTCCATTCTAACAGAACTAGAAGGTTTTGTTCTTCTATTCCAGAAAAGTTCAAACTAGAGATGCACCAAGACAAACTGACATTTTGGGGATCACAGCAGCCAGTAAGTAAGTCTGCATAAGAGGCTCAACAAACCTTCTGCAATGCACCACCCCCCCATGATCAACTAAGGTATTTTCCTCTCCTGCAAGGGTGATAAAGGTATCAAACATTATGATTTCTGTTCCTACAATTCAAGAACAACAGAACCACTAGGGAATGAGCACGATCTAACTCCAACCTAAGGGATGGAAAAGATTGCAATTTGTGATAAATGTGAAAGCAAGGAAAGAAAATACTTTATTTTTTAAAAGTATATTAAAAGACTATCTTTAAAAAAAAAAACTTTCTGCTTCCCCTCTTCCTCCAAGTGAAATCTTGATCTTGGTGAAAGTGGGGATTATGTATGCTACAATTTATGATGCTTGTATTTGCTGCTCCTTGATGTTACCATACTTTTCCAAATAAAACGGTTTTGATTCACTATAACAAAAGTCTAAATTTTTAGCTAACATAGATTTAAAAGAAGAACTACTTCTTTTAAGAGAAGTAATCCAAGAGAAAACTAAAACATGAAATAACTGAAATGAATGGTGGGGAGACTGAAGCCCACAAAATTCTGACATCAGCCCTGTTACATTATTGCAGATGATAAAATCAAGGTCCAATCACTCATCCAAATATTTACTGTGCCTTCTACAAAACTATGTGCTAAGGGATATAAAAAGATGATGATTTGATCCCTACCAGCAAGGATAGGTTGAAGGAATAATCCAAACACAACAGTAGACAGCTTCTTCCGTACAAAGCATAATGTGATAGGTATCTTATAGGCTAAAAGTATTAGAAAGAGATCATCAAATATGGCTGTAATGATCAGGAAAAGATTCACAAAGGAAGTGAAATTTTTGTCATAAAAAAGTCATGCCATTTGGGTCATGAAGGATGGTCAGGACTTCAACAGATGAAAGGAAAAAATAATTCAAGATTAAAGGACTAACAGATATGTTTGAGGAAAAAACAAATAATCTGGTTTAGCTTGAGAAGAGTAGTAGAAGATATGACTAGATCGACAGATTGGAGTCAGATTATAGAGGGTTGAGTATCAAGCAAAGAAGTATGGACCTTCTTTTGATAAACGAAGAGAAGCCAATGAAGGTTTTTTAATGGGAGATAAATGATGAAACTTGTATTTCCAAAAAGTTAGTTCAGAAGTTCTGTGTGTGATAGATTTGAGGAGGGAGAAACTGGCATCAAGCAAACCACTTAAATAATTTACTAACAATGGTATAAATAATCAATCAAGAAACATATATTATGCACCTACTATGTGTTAGTCACTCTGCATAAATTGATTGGCAAAACAGGGCCTAGAAAACAGGATTTCTGACTCCCATCTCTTTCTACTTTACCATTCCTGCTCATCAACACTTGCTGAGATTCTATTTCCAAGTGCCTTTATCCTTTCATAGATTCAGTTCTCATATTCTTCAACTTCTTGACCCTAAAACAGTTGCAGAAAGTGGTAAATTGTCTTAGCTAATGTTTCACATGTGATTATGGTCACTATCAAATCCCCAAAACAATACAAAGTCTCCTCAGCAAAATATACAAGACCAAAGAGACTGGCCTAATTATCTACACTGAACAAAGTGTATACAAAATTAATGTTGTCCGGACTATGACTGGGCTGGATGAGCAGCTGTTAAATTAGCCCATCACTATGTATCTCTTGAACAGAAGCTGCAGGTGGACAACAAGCTGGGCTTTGAACTGAGGAGGAGGATATGAAGCAGAATCTCACTTGGAAAAATTGTGCAGAACGTTTCAGTGATGGAAAATTACTCAAAATTTGCACAAAATTTTATACAGAACCCATCCCTTAAATTTAATATTTTCCTACACTATAATCCTGGGCAATGCAATTATGTATAGGAGGGAACATAAATATATTCTTATATACTACCAATGAGGTCAGGGATATAAAAGACCATCTTCAAAATACATACTAATTGGTAATGGAATGAAAACAAGAGAAAATACTGATTCAAAAATCAGGATATTACATTGAGATGCTAAAAAGAAAAGGAAAAGGTCTATAAAGTACTTAGATAAATCTTCTTTAGAAGATTTATGGACAAGAGCCACACAGGAGAAAGAAGGACAGATGGGTTGCAATCTGCTTCAGTGGAGAGCATGGATGAAATTGGATCTATCAAAAAGCATCAATGGTAGCTGTCTCCTTTGATGTGGAAAAAAAAAAAACTGCTATAGATGCAGTGCTCAACACTCACATAATAAGCCCCAGCTTTGGTGAGGTTTAAATGCTTTCCTCATAGGACTTTCAGACAAAAAAAAAAAGGCCAGACAATACCAGAGATATAGGAGATTTTTTTTTCTGTCCCTGAGCAATACTGTAACTCAGCATTTCTTTTCCGGACAATGAATTAGAAACCAGTACTTATTGTCTTTTCTGTAACACTGAATTAGTTATATAGAAAATTATGGGTGTAAGATATTCTGGTGCTTTTCACTCTTTGAAAAAGAGAAACTTGGTCTTATGAGAAAGGAACAAATTGCTCATCTTTGGGAGATAAATGAATTCTTCCAGACCTTGTGCAAACGATTATTAGTTTAGCAAAGGCAATTATCTAGGTGTACCCTGAAACTTAAAGAGTTTATTTGGCATATCTTAGCTATATCACCCTAAATGTGAGATTGTAGACAGTGGAAAATGTGCATGAGAAATCATCTGGCAAGACAAGTTACTGAAATCTCCAAGTTCTATTTTTCATATGCAAGCTCAGAGACTATTTTTATATATAGAAAAATAATCTCTCATTGAAGTCCATGTATTTTAATGTGGAAATCAATTCTAGGGATTTCTAATAGATTATAGTGACTGTCACCTGTGGGCCACTGGGCTGAATGTGGGTCTGTTCAGAACTGAAGGCTAAGTTGTTACCATCTGTCATCTGTTCAGCAGACTTTGTGAGCAAGACAAAAGTTCCTGCACAGAAGGAAAATAGGTTTACTATTTCGCCAGGGAAACTTCTGCTAAGACTTTCAGTATTCAATTCTATTGAATTGATCGTAGTCACATAACTCTCACCATCCTGGCAGGCTAAGATGGCATTGGTGGATGCCAGTGAAGTCAATGCTACTCAAGAAGCACAGTTTGGTTATCTAGGCAAGGCTTGGGGTTCAAGAGTAAAAGAAGGAATTGAGTATGAGGTTATAGTTGAAAAATCTGCCTCCAAACAACAAGAGAAAACAGGAACTATTATAGGTAACTATTAAGCATGAGAAGACTTTAAGGGGCATATGATTTGCCCTTATTAATGAGAAAGAAAATAAATGTCAGTATTATTTTTTTATTTCCACTAAGACATCCATCAATCTATTACAGCTCAATTAAATGTCTTTAAAACATTGAGACAAGATCATTAAAAAAGGCCTTTAAAATACAAAGTTGGTCAATATTTCCCTAAAAATGTGAATACAGCCTCAGCAAATCTTCTCAAAGTCAAATTATTGTAAGCTGTTTCCAGATTACACAGGTTGAAAGGACAAGTTCTGTGGTCAGTTGTCATAAGAGGAACATTTCTTTAGATATTTAGAATATTCATAGCTTTGGCACTAGTTGCCCTGAAGCATTACTCTCTTCTTGTAAAGAAATGTCCATGGTGTGGGAAATCCGCCTGGGCTGCTAGGCTATAGAATAAAGCACCATATGTTCAGCAGTTCATATGCACAATGGTGTTAAGTCAAGGGTGATGCTTTGATTAAGGATCTCTTTACAAACTCCACATGACAAGAATGTAATGGTTATACTGCAATCCCCATCCAAATGAGTGACCTCTCTTTTGTTTGACAGATAATTATTTTGCTAATACAAGAGAAAGACAACAAAGCTCATCAAAATCATAGAGTTGGCTTATCAAACAGACAGTCTGGAAATAGGAAGGAGAAAGAAAGCTAAGAAATCTACAGCCACTGGGTGAAGTCTTTGTGGTGTCTTTGGCACCCTATTTGCCAGCCGATCTCTCCTTGAAGTCAAACCTATAAAGACAAATTGACCAAGAATTATCCCTAAGAACCAGTTATTCAAAAAGTATCACCATAATCTCACATATATCTAATTTATCAGAAACATAAGAGGCAGAGCCAAGAAGGATGTGCAAGAATAGGGCTTCCTCCTTGATTTCCCTCACTATGAGGAGCCAATTTTCTTCAGAGGAATAAGTATAATGTAATCAAGGTAAAACTGAAAACAACACCCCCCCAAAAAAGTCATGAGGGAAGAGAGACTAGGAATGTGGTAGAATATAAGCTTTCTGAAGGCAGGAACTGCTTCATCTTGGTCTTTATATCCTCATCACAGAGGCAGTGGGATATAATGAGTAAAGAGTTGACTCAAAGCCTAGAATCCCTGGGTTCAAATCCTGCCTCCCATATAAATATATTGTGTGACATTGGGCAAATCAACAAACCCCTCAGTGCTCTGGTAAAGGCATTGAGGGAAATATACCTCATCTGAGAATTCTCTAGATAAGTTAAATCAAAGACCCAGTTCCTATTTATCTCCCTATCACCAGCACCTAGGACATAGCAGGAACTTAATATACTTATTCAATTGAATAGCTCTCTCTCCCTCCCTCCCTTTCTCCCTCTTCCCCTTCTCCCCTTCCTTCTTTTTTGTCTCAGTCTCTCTCCCCCTCCCTCCTTCTCCTCTCTCTCTCCCTTTCTCTCCCTCCCCTCTCCCCAACTTTTCCTCTTTATCCCCCTCCCTCTCTTTCTATCTCTCTCCCCCCATCTCTTTCTCCCTCCCTCCCTCCCTCTCTCTCTCTCTCTCTCTCTCTCCCTCTCTCTCTCTCTCTCTCACACACACACACACACACACACATACATGCACACATGTGTGCCCACATAAAATATGCCAGCCCTAAGATCCATAGACAAGTATCTGGAGAGATTTTGACTCCCCATATTGAGTGAAATTTTTCAATAATCAATATTTACAGATTTCAATTATATGGAGATGTTATGTGTTGTTTCTCACTTACACAGAGTGTTTATTGACTACTGGTTGAAGTTTGTCAAAGCTCTAAGAGGGCCCTCTTACTTGTGAATAGTCAACGATGATTAACTGAAAAATATTTCCAAGTTAAACATTGATTTGCCTTTGCCTCCTTTTATGCCAGGCTTGGGCGACCTTTCAAACTATTTTCTTTTTTAAACAAAAGAAAGCAGGCACCAGTGGCTTTTCATTTCTCAGTAAAAAAGCAAGATTCTTCATTTGCTGACTCTTGTGGTTTTATCATATAAAAAACTGAGCAGATGATGTATTTGTACAGTCCAAAAATGAATATTTCCTTTTCTCTGGACAGAGATACACATAAATACACATACCCGCATGCATGCATACACACATACACACACACACACATATATATACGGGCACATATATCCAGTCCCATCAGTGCACAAACACATAATGATATACATATGTATATAAGCATACATGTTCACTGTTGGCTCATATTATATGACACAGATATAAGTGCACATATATGTTCACAGCCACACATATACATGTAGACATGAGTATAGAAGTTTTACGACATGAATGGGCTTGCTTTTGCCATGGATGCTGTTGGCTATTTTATTCCAATATCATTTAGTTTTCCTACATCAGAACCCTATTAATAGACATAACTATACATTCACTAGCTCATTCCCTTTCCCCTCTTTTACTCAATTGTTATAAAAATGACTAAATATTCAGACCGCTGACATAGACTGGTATATTGGAAAGAATACTGTCCTAGGAATCAGAATATCTCCTAGCTTCCTGACCTAGCTGTATCACTTGAGAACTGTATGATTTGGGGTAAATCCTAACCTCTTGGATCCTTGATTTCTTCATTTTTGGAATAGAGATGATCATATCTGCCCTGCTTACCTGGTAAATAAGTACTTTATAAACTGCAAAGTCCTCCATGAATATAAGGTATTATTATTAATTTGCCCCTCCCACTGGGTGAGCTCCCTCCTTCCAAATACCCTTCCTGCCCACTCCCCATATATAATGTGTCATCTCCCTTTGAAATGTCTATAAGATTCCTTCCTTCCTTCCTTCCTATTTTCACTGCTACCATCCAAATCTGTTATGGAACTATTTCCTAATCTCCTATGATCCTGAGTACTATAAGTAGTTTTTTGTTGTTCCCTTATGTCTGAGTCTTCATGATGCCATTTTGGGGTTTTCTTGGCAAAGATGCTGAAGTGGTTTCCTTCTCCAGCTCATTTTGCAGATGAGGAAACTGAGGCAGCAGAATTAAGTGACTTACCCAGGAATTCATAGCTAGTAAGTGTCTGAGGATGGATTTGAACTCAGGAAGAGGAGTCTTCCTGACTCAAAGCCTGACACTCCATTTGCATGCCACCTAGCTACCCTGGAGGCAGCTTAACCTTCCCCAAAGACTTCCTCTTGCCTCCCAAGTCCAAATTCCTCTACTTAGCTTAGCTCCTAAAGTTCTCCATTATCAGATCTGGCCCACTCTATCCAATCTTATTTCCCTTTACTGCTTCTAGATGAATGGATTGCTTCTAGACTCCTCAGTTCCCACCTATTACGTTCATTCATTTTATGCTTTTGTTCTAAGAGTTCTTGCCTGGAATATACTTTATATATTCATCTGTCCAAATCTTATCCATCCTTCAAAGCCTCATTTAAGATTCACTTCTTTCATTCAGGACTGTAGATCCAGGGCAAGAAAGACCTCAGAGGCCCTCTCCTCCAAGAACCCTCTCCTTTGACAGTTGAAGAAACTGAAGCTCAGGAAGTTTGTGATCTGCCCATGAATACCAGGACTGGGGCAGGTAGGTGGCACAGCAGATGGAGTGCCAGATTCAAAGTCAGGAAAACTCCTCTTCCTGAGTTCAAATCTGGCCTCAGACACTTACTAGCTGTGTAACCCTGGACAAGTCATTTAACCCTGTTTGCCTCCATTTCCTCATTTGTAAAATAAGTTGGAGAAGGAAATGACAAACCACACCAGTACCTTTGCCAAGAAAACCTCAAATAGGTTCATGAAGAGTCAACAAGACTGAACAACATACCAGTATCATGTAGTAGATCTCTTTGAATTTCTATTGCATTGAGACTTCACCTCAGGATCTAATTCAAAATTCAAGGATCAATAAATGTATTTTATGTGTCTACTGTTTACAAAACATTGTAATCTATACAATGGAAAGCATGCCCCCCCCACCTGGGAGAGATTACAGTCTAGTTGAGGATAAATAATGAAACAAGAGTTGAATAACAAAGCAAATGAGGCCAGGAGGCAAAACATAATTGACTGTCAAATTATTGTCATAATGAATACCTTCTGTGGGCTCTGATAAAGGAGAAGCCACTCTGGATGGAGAATTTTTTATGGAAGTTCATCTTGAAGGGTAAGACTGAGATTGGAGGGAGATTGCATTCAAGGCAGAAACTAAGGCACAGAAATTCCCTTTGTTCTATAAGTAAAGCAGAATTGCAGCAGCTCAAAAGAGTGAGATGCCCAGATTTAGAGACTTCCCCATCCCAAGTGTTCATACTTGTGTGCCCAACCTGCGGTAGAGGCTTCCCAGCTCCTATTGGTCTGATCATCCACAGGAATCTGCACTGGACACTCCGACACAGTAAAGGCACTTGGGTCCTCTTCATGGATGAAGGACAATTATGTGTGTGGGCATGTATATGCACATGTGTGTGCACACATGTATATATGTGTGTATACATGCTGTGTAAATCTCTGCTTCCCCATCTATGTTTACCTATACATAGTGTGTGTGTGTGTGTGTGTGTGTGTTCTATACTGTATATGATTAAAGAAAGCACTTGTGATTGTACTGCTTTAGTTTGTCAACCTTTGAACATAGATTGTCTTCAAGAACTGCTTGGCCAAAATACTCATCACTCTGTGGTCAATCTAATGATGAACATTTATGAAATTAGTTGGGCTGCTTTTCAGGTCACTGTTATCAGATCAGACCTTTACTCAAAGGCTTTCTTTCCAGGAAGCAGGACTGGCCAAAGCCCCTGATCTTGACATAGCTATTAGGAATCAGAAAGAGTGAGGGAGTGAGATTGAGACAGAAAGATGGATAGGAAGACAATAAAAAGAGACAGAGAGGGACTGAGAGAGAGATCAAGACAGAGAGGAAGGTGGGAGAGGGAGAGAGACAGAGACAGAGAGAAGGAGGGAGAAGGGGAGACAGAGAGAAAAAGAAAGAAGGAAGAAGAAAGGAGGGAAAAGAGTGAGAAGAGGGAGAAAGGAGGGAGAAAGAGTGGGAGAGAGAGACAGAGACAGAAAAAGAGAGAGAAGGAGGAAGAGAGGAGGGAAATAATGAGAGAAGGAGGGAAAAAGAGGAGAAGGAGACAAAGAAAGAGAGAGGAGGAAAAGAGTGATGAGGGAGAAAGGAGGAAGAGAGAGGGAGAGACAGAGAGAGAAGGAGGAAGAGAATGAGAGGAGGAAGAGAGACAGAGAGGAAGAGAAAGGGAGAGAGACAAACAGAGGGAGAGAGAAAGGGAGAGAGAGACAGAGACAGAAAGACAAAGAGAGTCAGACAGACAAACAGAGGAAGAAACAGAGACAGAAAGAGACAGAGACACAGACAGAGATGTTTCATTTAAAGTATTTGCTGATATCAGGGGAACAAGGTTCATCCGGTAAGAATCCTCAAATGGAGAATACTGAACATTGTTTATGTGTTAAACCAACCATACTATTCCCTCTGAAGGTGACAATGAAATGACAACATACTTGTTTTCAGTCTCTGTCTTTGACTCTTGATATAATTTTGCAATATTTGACAGGCATGTATTAGTTTGTTCCATTCCACCCATAGTCTGTACCATGTGTCTTTTCTTAATCCAAATCCATTTCATCTGGTATAAACCATTCTCTCACAGTATTTTTTTTTCCTGAGGAGCAGAATATGGAGTAAGTCTTGTGTTGATTTTGCACAGTCCACATTCCTGAAATGTTGCTGTTAAGTACAGAATTTGACCTGTAACACAGTGAAGAAAAAGTTCAAATGCAAACTCTGAAGATATCTATCCTACAGTATAAATGCCAATAAGCAATTTCCTTTTCCCAGTCTACCATAGATTTTCATCAGATAGGCCATAACAGACAGAACCCTTGCCAATATTTTATAACCCATAAAATTTCTTCAAGCAATTGTACAGATTTCAAGCCTTCCTTTGATCAGTCTTTGCAACAATGACTATAGACCTTTACCTAAGTATGATTCCTAGATCTCGATATATACAATGGAAATGATCTAGCCCACAGAAAACCCTCTCATTAAAGGCCTAATCTGTTCCACCACATTCTTCCAAGACAGCGATCCAGCATCAGAGTGGGCCTCAATAGGGAGCCATAATAAGACTGATAGAAACAGCTTAGGTAATTGGATTGCTATATGGTATTGAATGTCTGACAACAAAAGATATCCATCTCTATTCGACCTCCAAATCTTTGTTCCAGCAATGAATTCATTTAGTAATGCACTCGGAGGTTCCCAATCCCTGCCGAAGAAATGATAGACTTGGGGTACAAAAGCGGGGCCATCCGATGAGCCCAGAATGAGTGCTGTGCCCCTCCGAGAAGTTAATTACAGCGAACAAAAGCAGCAGACTATGACTTGTTGATCATTACCATAATCACATTACTACACTCTTCTTCTGTTCCCAGCCGTGGACAGCTTCTCCTACTTCTCATTCTGCTCGTGTGGGTCGTGTTCATTTTGCCACCTGCAATCTCCTGAATGCAGCGTCTGCCAACCTATGCCATAGAGAGCAGACATTCCAAAGTGGGAGGTCTGAGAACTTAGATCTCATGTGTTTTTCCAGGAATCAAAGTTTTGAAAAATAACAATGCCCCCCTCCTCAATGAAAACCATAGCTAAGGGCATGTTATAGCATTCCCCTTATGTAAGATTACTCATCTAAGTTTATAGAAGTTAAATCTAGATGAGAATATGAACTGAAAGTTGTCCTTTTAGGATTATTGGCATTATTATCACTATTATTTATTTCAATCCAGACCAATCAATCCAGCAAAAATCATTTATTAACCTCCTACTATGCACCAGGCACAGTGCTAGTTACTAGGAATACAAAGACAAAAAAATGAAGCAAGCCCTGTCCTCGGGAAGCTTATACTCCATTGAGAGAAACAAGATGTACATGAATACACACCTCTCTCTCTCTCTCTCTCTCTCTCTCTCCCTCCCTCCCACCTTCTCTCTCCCCATCTCTCTCTTCATCTCTCTCTCCATCTCTCTTTCCTTCTTTCTCTCTTTCATTCTCTGTCTCTGTCTATCCATCTGTCTGTCTGTCCCTCTCTCCTCTCTTTCTCCATTTCTTTGTCTTGCTCTCTTTCTCTCTTTCACTCACTCTGTCCCTGTCCCTCTCCCCTCTCTCTTCCTCTCCATCTTTCTGTCTCTTTCCCTCTCTCTTCTCTTTTTCCCCTCTCTATCTCTCTCTCTCCTTCTTTCTCTCTGCTTCTATCCTTCTGTCCTCTAATCTTCTCTTTCTCTCTTTCCTTCTCTCTCTCTCTTTTTCTCTCTGTCTCCTTTCTTTAATTCTCTGTCTCTCTGTCTCTCTCTTGTCCTCACCCTTTCCATCTCTCTCTCATATATACATACGTGTGTATATATATACACACACAACTGTATACAAGTACACACACACACACAGGAGATAATTTTCAGGGAGAAAATCTCCAATTTCATCAAAGCCCCAAATTCCTTATAATGAAAAGTTCCTCTACTGATGCAGAGGAGTAATCCAAATCAGTCCCATAGTTTTAAAGAGATTTTAGAGGCAAATAGAGCTTAAGTGACTTTCCCAAGATCATATAGCCATTATGTATCACAGGTGGACTCCAAACCCAGGTCTTCATGACACCATAGTACCTCTTTTTGGGGAATAACAGAAAAAAGGGGAAATTCCATTATATTCAAGGTATTTAAATAAACATTTCCTATCAATGTTTCCCTGTCAGCAGTGATGTTGTTGTTCTTGACTACCAGGTTCTTGGGTTTTCTTCTCCACAAGAGGATATTAATAAGCTTCACATTTAGCACCGCTGAGCTTTCCCAGGCTGCAGGGAGACATTACTCTTCATGGAGTTGTAGGGTCATCTACTTTTATACTAAGCACAATATTCAGCACACTAATTATAGTTAGTGATGTAATAATTAAAATAATAATAGCAAACAATAATAACAAGACTTCTAAGATATAAGCCCTTTTGTGTTTATTCTAATATATTCTATATATTCTAATATATCACACCCCCCACCCCACCCCCAGTTTTGTTTACGTACTGTCTTCTTCCATTAGATTGTGAACTCCTTGAGGGCAGAAGATATCTTTCACCTTTCTTGATACCTCTAGCACTTATTCCAGTACCTGACATGTACTACAATCCTATAAGCAAGTATTTTCTAACTCCATTTTTAGGATAGAGAGATTAAGGTCCACATTCTTTAAATGACTTATTATCCAAAATAAAAATTCTCAATAGAGATGAATACAGACACAATTTACTAAAATGCTTTCTAGAGAGGGTTGTGCTAGATATTGATAAGCATACAAATCGTGAAAGATCAGACCAAGCATCTTATTTCCTTTTTTTTTTTTTTCATTTTTTTACTGTCATACAAAATACATTTCCATATTGGTCCTTTTTGTAAGAGCAAAGTCATATATAACCAAAACCCCAAAATAAAACTATAAATGCACTGATATGAAAGATGACTCCAAGAGTTATTTCTCTGAATCATTCCTTTCTTCAATGAACTCCAATGACTCCCCATTTTGTCCAGAATAAAGCAAATCTTCAGTTTTGTAGTTAAAATTCTTCAAAACCCAGCCCCTTCTTACTTTTCCAACCCTCTTACACTTAATTTCCCTTGCTGCACTCAGTGATCAGATACCTTGGCCCACTTGCTGTTCCTCAGATAAAATATTCCATCTTAATCTCTGTGTTGTTGCACTAGCTGTGCCCTTTGCTTAGAAGCAGCTCCTGCCTCCCCTTCCACCTCTATTTCTTTTAGTTTCAAGGCTTTCCATAAGCTCAAATCCTACCTTCTGCAAGAGACCTTTCCCTGGCCCTCCCAGCTGCTTCCAGACGGAAGTCACCATGACATCATAGGAAGAAAATCCAATAACTCTATCCAAGTAACAACTTGTACTACTTTCTAAACTCAGAAAGAACTAAGAAAACTCCCAGTTAGTGTGTTAGAGAATCTGGAGCTATCTCATCAGCTATTTTATTCCTTAATAAGAGTTCATTCCCAAATCATCCATGAAGTCCTCTTTTCCACTCTCAGTCTACAATGCTCTCTCCTTTCTCTGAATCCCTTTAGAACTTACTGTATACCCCACTCATCTAACAGGTATATACCATCGAGCCTCAGGGAGAGCCATGTAAGTTCATTTTACAGATATGGAAACTGAGTCTCAAAGAAATTAATGACTTGCCTATGATTCCACAGGTAGAAAGTGGCAGTGTTTGGATTTGAACCCAGGTCTTCTGATTCAAAATTCACCCCTCTTTCCACTATACAACAGCTATAGTTATTTCATTTGGTAGTTACTTTTCTTTTTCCCATGTCTCACCACCCTAATTAAAATATCAGCTTCTTAGGGTAAAGATGGTGTCTTGTATCACCTAGCATCCAGTACCACAGCATAGACACTCAGTAAATATTATTGACCAATTCATTAGTATGAAAATCAAAACATTCAAAATGTAAAAGTGTTCTAACTCCAAAGGTGATTTGAATAATCTAGTGGAAACATCTTCCTCATCCCATGGGGAAAAGGAAAAGCAATAGATTTTCTGCCAAGATCTTTTTTTTTTAACCTTCTAAATCTTCACAAGTGTGAATAGTGTATAAATACCATGTTGGTTAGATAAACACATACGGTAGCATCTAGCCCTTCTCTGACTTCAAGCTTATCACAGACTTACTTAGCTTTTGTCTTTGAATTGTAAATATCAGCCTTGTCTGTGACTCACCTGGAGATCATCCTCTTTCCTAAAACCACACTGTCCCTGGCTTCTCACAGAGCTTTGAGGCCAGAGAGACTATGCAGAGAAGAGTCATGTCAGAGGTTAACGGAGATCTATGTCACCTAAGCAAACCATTAATGTTTTATCTTGCCCAGGGTCCTTGCCAGAGCTTCCATGGGATTCCATATTAGCTAAGTTTCCTCCACCCAACCTGTCTGTCTAAAAAATGTACTCCAAAGAAGCCCACCCATGGATGTTTTTCGCACACAGTCATAACTTAGGAGTGAGAAACACTAGGTGTAACATGGAGAACATCCTAGGTCTTGAGTCTTTCCTCTATTTTCAGTATACCACATTGCCTCTCCCAGAGAGGATATAGTATCCTTTTTAAAGTTTTTTTAAATAAAAATTTTTAAATATAACAAATTTCCACATAAGTTTTCCAAAGTCATTTGTTCCATATTGTCTCTCTCCCTTCTTCCCTCCCCCACCCCTTCCCAGAGCTAATTATCAGGCAAAACATATTTCTATATTATTCAATTTTATAAGCAAATAATCTTAAAGAACCAAAACCCTAATATATATGCCCCCAAAAAACAAATGATAAATCATATGTTTTCATCTGCATTTCTACTCCAACAGTTCTTTCTCTGGAGGTGGATAGCATCCTTTTTCATAAGTCCCTCAGAATTGTCCTGCATCGTTGTCTTGCTGTTAGTAGCAAAGTCTGTCACATTTGATTATTCCACAATATTGCAATTACTGTGTATAATGTTCTCCTGGAACTGCTCATTTCACTCTGCATCAGTTCACATAGGTTTTTCTGGTTCCTTCTGAAATGATCCTGTTCATCATTCCTTACAGCACAATAGTATTCCATCACAATGTGTTCAGCCATTCCCCAATTGAGGGACATCCCTTTAGTTTCCAATTCTCTGCCACCACAAAAAAAGCAGTTATAAATATTTGGAGTATATAGAATTTTCAAATTTTTAGCTCATCCTGGACATCTGGTGATTTGTCTGGCCTTTACCTCTGAGATGCACCTCAAGAGGAGCCAAAGAAAAACAAAAACAAAAAAAAATTGAAGTAAAACTCTGGTGCCACTTCCAACCTGGATGACTTTGGGAGAAGAAAAATCAACAAGTAGCCACTTTGACCCAGATACTGGGAATGCAAATACAAAGAATGAAATAATACTACTCACAGGAAGTACATCTAAAAAATATCCAGCATAAGTAAAGTGACTAAATAAAGCTATATACAAAGTACTGAAATATGAGATAGCTTAGGTGGGAACACAATGGCAGCTGGAAAAAACTAAGAAAGACTTCATGCAGAAGGTTATGCCAAAGCTGGGTGGCTCAATGGACTGAGAGCTAGGCCTAGAGATGGGAGTTCCTGGGTTCAAATCTGGTCCCAGACACTTCCCAGCCATGTGACCCTGGGCAAGTCACTTGACCCCCATTGCCTAGCCCTTACCACTCTTCTGCCTTGGAGCCAATGCACAGTATTGCCTCCAAGATGGAAGGTAAGGGTTTAAAAATATGTATAAAAAGAAAGTTATGCTGAAGAGGCAGCAAGATGAGTCAATGCATAAAGAATCATGTCTGAAGACAAGAGGTCCTAGGTTCAAATTTAACCTCAGACACTTCCTAGCTCAAGAGCTGTGTGACCCTGGCAATTCTCTTAATCCCTTTGCCTAGCCCCTACTGGTCTTTTACTTTGGACCTGATTATTAGTATTGGTTCTAAGACCAAAGATAAGAATTTAAAAAGAGAGAGAGAGAGAGAAGAGAAGAAAATAGTGCTTGAGAGAGTTTAGGAATCAGTTAAGGGAAAAGAGCTTTCCAGGTGTGAAATGCCTGGGCACAAAAAAAGGTGAAGTGTGATGTGTAAGGAGCAGGGAGAAAACCACTTTGAGGTTGGAAGGAGAGGTCAGGTTAGGTGGTATTGTACTTTAAAAGTTAGAGGATTTTGAATTTTATTCTAGAGGCAATCAGAAGTCACTAGAGCTGGCTGAGTAGTAGAATCCCGTGGTTAGGACTGTGCTTGAGGAAAGTTACTTTGGCAGCAATGCTCACGTTGGACTGAAATGGGAAAGGGATGCAAGACAAGGAGACTGATGCTGAAGCTGTTGGGATAATCTAGATGAGACTGAACACAGGTCTAGACTGAGGCAGGGAATGTGTGAGGGGGCAGAAGAGGGCCTCTTGTGAGAGATACGAAGGCAAAACAAACAAGGCTCAGCAGCTGGTTAGATATGGTGCTCTAAAGAGTAAGGAGCCCAGGGTAACACTGAAGTTATAAACCTAGGAAGTTGCAAGTACTAGAATACCTTCAACAGAAATGGAAATGTTTAGAAGAAGCATGGGGTAGGTAGCATGTAGATAATGAGTTCACTTTTAGACATACTGATTTTAAGATGGAACATCTAGTCTGAAATACCTAATCATCAATTGGGGGGATAGGATGGAAGTTTGGGGAGACACTGAATGATAGACAGATAGATAGATAGATAGATAGATAGATAGATAGATAGATAGATAGATAGATAGATGGATGGATGGATGGATGGATGGATAGATGGATATAGATTTTTGTTGTTTTGTCATTTAAGTTATGCCCAAATCTTCATGACCCCATTTGGGGATTTCCTAACAAAGATACTAGAGTGGTTTTCCATTTCCTTCTCCAGTTCATTTTGCAGATGAAGAAACTGAGGCAAACAGGGTTAAGTGACTCCCCTAGGATCCAACAGCTAGTAAGTGTCCAAAGCCAGATTTGAACTCAGAAAAATGAGTCTTCCTAACTTCAGGCCCAGAACTCTATCCACTGTACCACCTAGCTGCCCTTAGAGATAAAAGGAGATATAAAATATATTGCTATAGACACCTGTGAGTCATCTGCATATTAATTTACCAGAGATAGTGAGGTTACCAAGAGAATATAGAGGAAGAAGAGAAGAGAAGAGGAGAGGAGAGGAGAGGAGAGGAGAGGAGAGGAGAGGAGAGGAGAGGAGAGGAGAGGAGAGGAGAGGAGAGGAGAGGAGAGGAGAGGAGAGGAGAGGAGAGGAGAGGAGAGGAGAGGAGAGGAGAGGAGAGGAGAGGAGAGGAGAGGAGAGGAGAGGAGGGAGGAAGGAGAGGGAAGGGAAGGGCAGGGGAGGAGAGGAGCCTAGGTCCATGTTGGTGAACCTATGGAATATGAAGGGGGGTTGCTCCCTTCCCCTTCTTCATGCACACCTGAGGACATTTTTCACATCACCCTCTTCTCTGCCCAGCAGCCCAGTGGGAGTGCTTCCTCCCTCCCCTGTCTGGGGTAAGGCAGGGGACTCACATGAAGTGTGAGGGTTTCAGTTTGGGCATTCAGTCTCAAAGGTTCACCATCACTGGCCTAGGTCAATACTTCAGGGAACACCCACAGTTATGAGGTATCATATGGATGATGAGCTGGCAAAGAAAGTGGATAGAGTTATCTGAAAGATTGTAAGAGAACCAGGAGAGAGTAGTGTCATATAAACCCAGAGAGGAGACTTGGAAAAGAGGATAATCAAGTGTCATAGAAAGAATATGTCAAAAAGAAAAGAGAAAAGAAGAGAAAATACCATTACATTTGACAAAGTGATTACTGATAACTTTGTAGAGAAAAGTTCCAGTCAAGTAACAAATTCTGAAGCTATATGGCAAATTGTTGAGGAGCCAGTGGAAGAAGAAGTGGAGTGAGTATAAATAACTTTTTTATAGAGTTTGACTCAAAAAGGGAGGAAAGATATAGAACAACACATATAGAGTAAATTTAGTCATGTTTGATAGTAGTAGAAAAAGAACCAATAGATAGAAAGAGATTAAAAATGGAGGAGGGGGACGATTGAAGGTACAATCTTTTGGAAAATATGGGAGGAGTTGTAATTAAGTGCACATGTAGTCTTAGCAAAGAGAAATGGCATCATTTTGTTGAAAGTTGAGGGGGGAAAGAAGAGAGTGGGAGATTATTTGAAGGAGTTTTGAGATAAAAAGAATCAGAGAAAAGGGTACCCATATTGAATGACTTCAATTATCAGAGTAAAATAAAAAGCAAGTTCCTTAACTGAGATAGGGAGGTGGGGAGAGTTGAGAAGCTTGAGGAAAGAAAAGAAGATTTAGAATAAGTTCTGTGGGGAACAAGATAGGGAATCAATTAGAGAGGAATACAAGAGCTACTGTGCTGTAGTGAGGGCCCAGTTGAAGCTGGAAAATATGAATTTGTAATGTTCTCAATCACCACAATTGCAAGACTTCCTCCATCTGGATTTTGTGGTTTGTGTGTAGGAGCTGATGATGAGAATAATGAAAGGTTAAGGTTTGATGAGAGAGGAGTGGCAATAGGACAAGCGGGCAAGGGATTCAAGAGCACAGAACAATGTAGTGTTCAAATGGCTAACTATTGGGGTTGAAATTGGAGAAAGCAGAAAGTGATGTCAGAGCTAGTGAAGGTTAATGGTCTGAGAAAATACTAAGAAGTAGAGGGATTTGAGGTTTCAATGAGAGTGAAGAGATTTAGGAGGGGTGAGGTAATACAGAGGAATGGAATAACAGGTGAAATGATAAGTGAATATCAAAATTTCTAAATGTGGAAGAGGAGCACTTGTGGATAATGGTGAGATTATAATATACCATTTCTATGTCACTTTTGGACCTTAATTTTCTCAACTGTAAAATGAAGGAGTTGGACTAAAAGGTCCCTTCCAGTTCAGAGTCTGTGGCCCTATCATCCTATGACACCCATCTGGTTCTTGCAACTTGACCCATATTTCTATCATGATGAATTCTAAGACTTTATAAATGAAGATGGTCTGAACTGGTAACTAATATCATGTTCTGCTTTGCTAATTTGGTTCTGCAGAAGCAGGTTTTAGAAACTGTCAATACAGCCTTACTACTTTAGGGTCAGTCTCTAACTGATAATATCCACTGAATTCTTCATGACTGATGGATCTATAATATCATCAACATGAGTATTTCCTCAAATAGGATAGATGGCAACTCACCAGATCTTATTTTTGCTAAGTCTTTTCCATCGCTCTCATATGTTTTCTTTCTTTTTTTTAAACCCTTACCTTCTGTCTCAGAAGCAATACTGTATATTGGTTCCGAGGCAAAAGAGAAGTAAGGGCTACATATATGGCATCTGTATTAAGGAACTTGCCAAGGGTCACACAGCTAGGAAATGTGAGGCCAGATTTAAACCCAGGACCTCCCATCTCTAAGCCTGGCTCTCAGTCCCCTGACCCATCTAGCTACCCTCCCCACCACTCATACATTTTCTGTCAGAGAACCACACAATAGGACAGGGACCTAATTATTTTTTAACAGGCATGAGGTTAGCAATCCAGCTGTTCATGTGGTTATTTTTCACTATTGTGGAAAGATCTCATTGTATTTTGTATGGACCTTTCTTTTAGCACTCATTTATTTGTATATATATTTCTTTTTTCTCCTGGAGTATAAGCCTGTCAAGAGCAGGAAACCATTTTATTTGTATCCCCAATTCCTAATAAATAATACATTTGTAAATTTTTTAAAAATCACTTCCTGAATGATAACTTTTATGCTAGTTCTCGGAGGAAGTCATTATTGCTGATATGTGATGCTTATACCCACCAGTCATGTCTCCATTGCCCCTTGGATCTCCAAGAAAAAAAAATGCATCATTGAGAGAGACAGAGACAGAGAGTGTGGAATCTGTACTGCAGGGGAAGGAGTGCAGGAGAGTGAAACTAATGGACCACTTGAGCTCTGGAATTTTGACCTGCAGTGTGCTAAGCAAATTGGAGGCCCACACTAAGTCTGACACCAATATAGGGAGATCTAACAAAAGACGAACTGGCCCAGGTTGGAAATAGAGTAGATCAAAGTTACTGTGCCAGTCACCAATAAGATTAGATCTGTGACTGGCCACTGAACTTCCAGCCTGGACAAGATAAGGAGTCACTAAAATAATAATAATTACTACTATTTTTTTATTTGTGTCCTTTATTTTTATAGCAAAATTGTTTCAATTCCTCCCCTAACTAAACTATCCTGTGTCAAAGAAAAACATCTCTTACAGTCATCACATGATATAATAGAAACAATTTTTCTGATATAGGAGTCCTCTGACTTTTTGTTGTGTGTGGGAGATATGTTCCATCATCTATTCCCTGAGACTTTCATTGATTTTGCAGTTACTCAGAGCTTACCTTGCTTTTAGTGATATTTTTACTTTTATTATTGTAGTCATTGCACGTTACATTCTTACTCTATTTACTTCACTCTGCCATGAGTTCATATAAATCTTTCCACGTTTCTCTGAATATTATCAGTTCTTGCTGCAGTTATTATGTTACATTTATATATTATAGTTATTCTCTAATCAATAGGCAACCACGTCTCCATCCCCAATTTTTTGCTGCCACAAAAGATGCCACTGTGAATATTTTGTTGTTTGCTTGCCTTTTGGTTTTGCCTTTGACTTTCTTGGGATGTATGCTAAGTAGAAGATTTGATGAGAGAGTTTGGTTCTTTTGTGATGCATAATTCTGATACTTAGAACATTTGGACTACACAGTTTTACTGATAGTGAATTGAGATACTTGTCTTCCCAGAGACCCTCTGAAACTGACCTATCTGAAACTTTTTGTCACCTGTGTCAATTTATCTGATATGAAGTAAAATCTCAAATATTTATCTCATCCTTTTAGTGAAAGTACACAGGATTTGGAGTCTCAGGAAAGGGGTTCAAAACCATTTATTCCCTTTGTGACCTTGGGCAAATCACCCATTATCTCTGGATGTGAACTTCCTTGTCTATAAAATGCCTGCTAAAATCTCTTTTAGCCTTATACATGTAATCTGTGATTTAAAATGGGCTTTGATAGTTTTAAATTTTGCATTTAAAAAACTATTCATATTCTTTTGCCACTCCTAATGGAGGGAACCACCAGCAATTCAGACTTCTTAGATATTGCAGGGTTCTATGATTCAGTCATATAGCATCACTAGGAGGATGTTGGTGTTAAATTGTTGGAAGGGGTGGGGATGGGGTCATTGACAGGAACTGACTATATAGCTAACAATAAGAATGATTAGGGAATGAACATAGAACTGTGTTTCTAGTGCACTCAATAGGGCACTCAGATTCTATATAGGCATCCCAACAGACTGACCACCTACCCATTATATCTAGATGGTCCCACAAGACTAGAATAGAAGTCAATCTAGATCACACTAGAGAAAAGCATCCTGTATTTGGAGTCACAGGATCTAGGTTGGACTAGTCTCTTCACATCTCTTGGCTTCAGTTTCCTTAGCTCTAAAATAAGGAGTTGGACTAGGTGACCTATCTGTCCTGCTAGATCATTAGTTGGCAGTCTGAATGTTTTGTCCATTAAGGCTTCCATCTTAGAGTAGGGTTTATCTTAGATCAATGATGGCAAACCTATGGCACAGGTGCCAAAGATGGCACACAGAGCTTTCTTTCTGGGCATGCAGCCAACCCCCACCCCTCCAGAATTCTTTACTAGAAAAGCAGAAAGACTCTGGTGGAGCTGCTCCCTCCCTCTCTCCACCTAGCCTAAGGACATTTTTTCACATCCCCCTCTCCTCTGCCCAGGAGTCCAATGAGAGTGATTCCTCCCTCCCCTGTGTAAGGTAAGGTAGTGGCAGGACTCCCCTGGCAATCAGCCTGTTGGGAAGGGCAAGCACAGCACTCAGTTTGGGGATGGGGGTGGAGTCCAGCACTCCTTCTCTAAAAGGTTCACCATCACTGTCTTAGATCATTATTGCTCAGGCTGTTTCTGGTCTTTGTTTTTTAATAAAATCAAACATAGGCTGAGTTGCTTTTTATGTGGCATTACTGATTTAAATAAAATATTTTTGCTGTCTTGCAACTTGGAAACTAATGCTTTTCAAAGGAGAGGCTGATTTATTGCAATAGTGGTATCTTCCATGAGCCCTATTACCACTAGATTAAGATATTTGAGTGCCAGAATCAAAAGAGACTTGGTCCTGGGAAAATTCACTATTCCCCAGAGCTAATTCCAAAATGTGCCCTATTTAGGAAGCATTGGATATCGGCTCCCACCATGTACTTATCTGTACTTTTTTGACTGGGGCAGCTAGGTAACTCAGTGGATAGAGCACCAGGTCTGGAGTCAGGAAGACTTGAGTTCAAATCCAACCTCAGCTACTCATTAGCTACATGACTGTGGACAAGTCACTTAATCTTATTTGCCTCAGTTTCCTCATCTGTAAAATGAGTTGGAGAAGGAAATGGCAAACCACTTCAGCTTCTTTGCCAAGAAAACCACAGATGGGGTCACAAAGAATTGAACACCACTGAAACAACTCAACAATAACAAAAATACTTTTTTGACTAATGTCTTCTCTTACTTTCCCAATCTCAACTCTCTTCTATTAGTGAAATTAAGGTTCCCAAGAATCATGATGGAACAGATTGAGGGCTTGAAGTCATTAAAATTTTGTTTCACTTGAAAAAATAGTCCCAAAGATTTAAAAAAAAAATCCTTGGTGTTTAAGTATCAATCTCTGTCTTTGCACTGATTGTCCCCCATGCCTGTTATATACTCCCTCCTCACTTCTTATTGAATTCCTTATTTCCTTGAAGGCTCAGCTAAAAGTGACACTTTCTACATGAAACTTTTTCTAGTCCATTCTTATATTCCCTAATAATTCCTATTTGCAAGTTCCTTACCTGCAAAATTACTTTCTAAATTCCAAAATGGGAAAAAGGATCCTAAAAATGCATTCCCAATGAAAATATCCCAGCAAACACAGAAAACAGCCTCAAAAAAACCATCATCTTTTCTATGTTAACTATTCCTAGAAACTCCTTGCTTATCAAGGAATTGTCATCAGTTCCATTGAAGTGAGGCCCAGAATGGATTTATCAACCATTACTCTTCAGGCTGATCAGATCTTTCAAAGATTAATATGGCATAATTCTACACGGTTTTTGGCCAACTTGTAATTGACAAACTGATTATATTGGCCTTTTCTTCCCTTTCAAGGCAAGAGGTTGCCCTTAATACAGTTGATGCATATTCAGGATATGGAATTGTAGTTCCAGTTGCATACGACACCATGAAAGTCACAGCCAAAGTTTTCATAGAATACATGCTTCTTTCTCATGGGCTCATCTGTACAATTGCCTCTGATATAGGGACTCCTCTTAACATAAGAAAGGTCTGAGATTAGGCCTATCACCATCATATTCTGTTTTCTATCTTCCATAACATCTTCAAAAGGCTGGATTCATTAAATGTTGGAATGAACTTTTAAAACAGTTTTATTATCATACCTTTGATTATTGGAAGTATCTCATCTCCAAGAAGTTAATGAAGACTACTTCAAAACATAGGAGGACTCTCTGATCCAACTGTTTTGTGTTTGGTGTGATCAGACTTTCAGGGAAATTCACCTGATAAGGATAGATTGCTTTTAGATGGAGTTCCAATTAACCCTCTCCAACCCTTGTTACATCTCATGTGCAGAGTTATGCTGACCTTGAAGTACCTACTGCCTCGGAAGATTCTATAGAAAATAGTTCAGGTTTCCCTAAATTGGCAGATCTTCTTTCCCTTGAAATGGTTCAGACAGTTCTTTCCTGGAAAGGGTCGATAGAATTACTGGGAGATACTTTGCTTTTTAATTATATTGAGGAAGTAAAACTGTCTTAATCATTCAAATGAAAATTCACCAGGAAGAAAGGAGATACCTTAGTTGATTTATGGCAATCTTATGTCCCTGAAGGAAGATGAGGGGGAGAATTTCTCCAATCCCTACAGAAGATGAAGGTTACTCTCTTAGTAGAGACCTATATAAAGGCCAAAATTTGCCATCATTCAATAATGATAACTTCGGGGAGAAAGGTTTTGACTGGTAGGCTGAAGGATACTGAATGGATGATGGTATAGACTGAACCCTGATTTCAATTTAGGACCTATGTCAGGTTGTATTCTAGAGGTATATGACCTCATCACCTTTTTGCTACAGATAAACCAAATGTAATGGAAAAGGAAAAGATGTTGGAGGATTTGATGTTTCTAGTGCTGCTTCTGGTCATGGTGGGGTTTTCTACATCAGGAAACTACTTTAAATTGCCACTGATAGTATCTCCACTGTGAATTATACTTTTAAAAAAACACTTCATATTTTTCTATTTGTATTATTTAATTTTAAGATCCTACCCCAGTGCTACTGAAGAGCACAGAGGTTTGGGATTTTTTTAAGACTATTTTAGTGCTAGAAGGTTCCCTAGAAAATACTTAGAGCCTTGCTACCAAGGAGTAGGATGTAGTAGGAACTGGATATTTTGTATATATATGCTAGACTAGACCTAAATTAGATGGGAAAGTTGCTTGATTTTCTTGCAAACTGAGATATAAGAGGCTCACCCTATGGAGAGTCGGTGCCATATTAATAGCACAGTTCCCATTATCCTGCTGGGTTTCCTTTCTGATCTAGTATTACCAATTACCAAGGGGAACCTAGAGGCAGAGAAGAGTAGTATTTTATCTGAATTTAACCAGGATTTATATCCTTCTAAATCTTCTTATCAGCAAAGTTATTTTTATTGTATGATGTGGTTCATGAAATATTATTGCATTCTAATACCAATCCTGAATCCCTGTACTACCTCATGTTATGCCTGGCCCAGAATACAGTGATTAACCATATCTGAGGCTAAGACATCAAGTAGTTTTTGTGTCAAGATCCTTCCTTTATTGCTGGCATTATGCATCTATACTCATTCCTTTCTAGCCTTTTAGTCTAGGCTTCTGTGATTTAATAACCTTTTCAGTGGCATTTCTTAACAGCTACCTTGAATCATTCCTTTGCTTCAGCTAATCTCTCTGTTTTTGACCATTAAAACAAACCTGAGACTTCTCACTTATTGTTGCTCCCTTGATTTTCATAGAGTAGCTCACATGACCCAGCGTGACATTCAATGACTGCTAAGTAAAGCAACCCTCAATTTAGGTAAGTTTCTTTTTTCTGCAAGAAAATTTGCAATACTGACCTCTCTTAGAACGTGTGGGCCAATCTAGTGTGACTACTAAGTACCCTACAAATAGAAAAAAGAATAAAAATGATAGAGCTAACTCACTTTGCCAGTGGTTGCCTTTTGGTTTTTTATTTCAATTTGGGTTTATTTCCATTGTTTTCAATTCAACTACAATGGCAAAATATACAGGGGCAAATTTAAAGCTGGAACATCTGAAATGTAAAGGTTCTTTCAAACACCACTCACCACACTCTCCTTTGGTATATCACTTAGAACTAACAACTACTTGAACATCCCCCTCTCTAAGATCTTCAGGCTTTCAAAATGCCAAGAGCACATCCACAGCACCATTCCTAAATGAAACAGCATGTTTGAAATCGCAGCCCAGGAAAACTGTCAACACTTGTTTCCCTTCTTAATGCTCTGTGAATGGTTTAGAGCCTAAAGAACAAAAAGCATAAATAAAGCATTTTTAAGAGAAACCCCTACACATACATATATATATATATGTGTGTGTGTGTGTGTGTGTGTGTATGTGTATATATATATATATATATATATATATCTTTGCTCATTTAAAAATAAATGGCTGTCTAGCTCAATGACTGAAGGAGTTTGTTTGGTGCTATAATTTCTAGCATCTTACCATTGTCCCAGTACAAATATCCCTTTTGCTAAAGGATGCCCTTTGTCTGGGAAATTTATAGAGAGTCCCTTGGCTTGTCTATTGCTCACTCACACCAAAGGGAGTGCCTGCACACAGCAGGATGTAAACTTTCACTGGGAAATATGCCTGTGAAGAGATGATCTTTCTTTTTTTTTTTGATAGTTTGGAAAGTGGAAGAACTGGGTGGAGTGTGAAAGGAGATGTGGAGGAAGGATCAGAGTTCCTAGGGAAAACCCCAAATACACTAGGATCCCAACTACAATGAAAATCAGCAGTACTTACAGTAAGATAAAGCACAGTGAATCTAAACAGAAACACATGGATTGAAAAGCAGCAAAACAGTATTTCTTTTCTGTCTTATCTTTCCAGGACCTAAAGTTTCCAAAAAGACAATATGATCCTTGAGTTTTTCTGGGACTGGTATGATTCTAACATGCATGCATAGATAACTCTGAATAACCTCTTCTTGGCATGAACACACACATATTATATTTGTATCCTCTGGAAGTTAACAGCAACACTTTTAGTCCATTCCTGCTTCAGTTACTATCACCTCACCCACCTATCACTCTCTTGACAGATTCACAACCCAAGGATCAAGATAGAGCCCTCATTCTTCTCCACTCCAGCCTCCTAGTGACTCCAAAAAGAGCTCTCTGCAGCAAAAAAAAAAAAAGAATAAGTGACACAGAGAGGGCAAATCTGCAGAAGTCTGAAATACAATTAGAATACACTAATATGTGTTGAAAAAGGAAGTAACTTCCTAAAAAGAAGTCTGGCTATGAACAATGGGGAGAATATTTTCTCATGAGAGTCAAATGGAAACCTGCAAAATTTTACATGTTAAATATGAAATTTTCTTTCCTTCCTTCCTTTTTTCTTTCTTCCTTCCTTTTATCTTTCTTTCTTCCTTCTTTCTTTTCCTTCCTTCCTTCTTCCCTTCCTTCCTTTCTTTCTTCCTTTTCTTTTTCTTCCTTCCTTCTTTCTTTTTTCTCTCTTTCTCTCCCTTCTCCCTTCTCCCTCCTTTCTCCCTCTCTCCCTTTTCGTCCCTCCCTTTCTCTCACTTCATCTTCCCTCATTCTTTCTCCTCATTGAAAAATTAGATCCAGTTATAAAATTACTCTGCCACAAAACTTTGAACCAAACGTGTTTAAGGCCTACAGGACAAGGCAACAGGTATGTATTATGTACCAAGCTCTGTACTGTGCTGAGTGCTGGGAATACAAATATAAGCAAAAAGAAAAACAACCTCTGCCTGCAAGACTCTTACATTCTAATGGGAGAAGATGAGTCACAAAAGGTAACTGGAAAACAAGGGATAAAAGAAAGGGATAGAAAAAAGGAATTTGCCCAGAAGGGCATGATATCAAAGTCTTGAATTTCAGAAGCAGTGGTGAGAGGGAGTATGATGGTTGACTGTCCTTAAGCAAACAAGAAGACCCCATGAGAAACTCACTAATGGTAAAAGGGGCCAACATGGCAAACAAATGTTCTATGGGGTGAAGGCTGAGAGAGCAGATGGATCTTCTAGGATGAGGAGCCTCCAGGTTATGAGGGAAGTTCCAGGGTGCATCCGCAAAGCACTAGAAGTTAGGGAGGGAAAATCAGAAACACTTCCCCCTTATCCTAAAATTGTCCACAGCTAACTCTAAAATTGGCAATGGAGGCATTGTATAGAGCACCTACACACACACACACACACACACACACACACACACACACACACACACACACACACACACACAAGGCTCAGGCTATGTGCTAGAGATGAGCAGGCATGATATAATTCTCGTGTGGGAACAAGCAAAAACCCATAACCACCACTGGCTGCACTGTCTCCACATTGAAATCTGAGAATGTCATCTCAGATGGGATGCTCCATCTCCCCTCTCCCTCTCACCTCTACATTCTTCTTGTAAATGCCTGAATATAAGTTCTATGCCTTTATCTTGACAACTCAATCAATCAGCTCTTATTATAAGACTCTACACACAATAATACAGTATAAGATGGTGGCTATAAATTTATATAAAAGGAATACACTATTAGCTAGCTATGACAGAGCCACAAATGGGAGTTTTTGTACTTGGGCCACATACCACAAATCTAACTGAGGCAGGTGGCATGAAGTATGTTCTTCACTGAGGACAGGGAGAAGGAAGAGTGGTGATGAGATAGAAACACTGGAAAGCCACATCTTGCTAGAGAGGTGGCTATAGTTTATGTTAACTACATATTCTTGCTCACTAAGGAGTCAAAGGACTGAAAGTACTATTAATACCCTCTAAACTGTGTGCTTTTGGGCAAAGTTCCAGGTTGCCATGCCCTAATTTTGGTCCTGATCTCTAAGTATGTGTCTAAACCAAGGATCAAACCAAGAAACCCTAGGTTCTCCTACAGAGCCTTCCAACTGCACAGCAATACTAGAGTTGATCACTAATATTCCCACTTCCATGACTTTAACACTAACTTTGAAATAGAAGACATTTTGACTAATGTGACTCCCTTCTTTCCATGCCCAGGCCCTTCCATGGCTACTGAACTGGCTAAAATGTCCTTGAGGCTTATTTTCCATTTGCATGATTCTTTGAAAATGATTTTGGACTAAAGATCCCATTCATCTCTCATTGTGGTAATAGATTATTTCTGGAGGGGGTGGGAGAGGCAGGGTGGAAACCACATCTCTTCTGCCCAACTCCTCTAGACTAATGACCATGCAAACAAACCAAGTGAATTCTATAAAAGCATCTCTAATTCTGTACTATGTACAAATAGGACAATAGAACAATCAGACTCCCTTACTACCCCAGCTGAGTACTATTATAAGAGTACCAACTACTCATCACTCTCCAAAACCCCATTCTATAAAAACTATGGTTATCACACCAGAATCCTGACCTAGTAGTCAAAATATTTGTGTTCTAAGCACATCTCTACTACTGATTGGCTGTGTGACTTGGAGTAAGTCACTCATCCTCACTAAGCCATCATCATCATCATCTCTCATAATCTTATGTGTAAAGTACTTGTACTACCTGCCCAAAAGGTGAACGTGAGTTATTTTTGTCCCTATTAGACAGGACTGGTGGTTTCATCATTGTGGAAAATCAACAGAGAAGGAAGTCAATCTGTGTTCTAGAACATTTTTGGCTTAATACAGATTTGGTCACTTCTGGACCAAGACTCTAGTCCTCAGAAGCTTCTCTCACACTTACTAAATCAAGACACTTGCTCATCCTCCTAGGGACATAAATTTTACTCAACATGACTATAAAATATGACCAATTCTTTACAAAACATTCATTGATTTTCACCAGAAAATTACAAAAAATCACAGTCAAGCCTATGCAATTACTGAGATCATTATACTTCCTTCTTGAAAGTAGAGAGCTAGAAGGAAAGCACTGGAGGTGTGCTGGTAAACATTTAACAATAGACTGAAAAGTATAGTACATTGTTAAGTTTAATCTACTTAATTGACATTTTCTCTAACACCTTTTAAAAATCTTATCTTCCATCTTAGAATCAATACTAAATATTGGTTCCAAGGCAGAAGAACACTAAGGACTAGGTAATAGGGATTAAGCAACTTGCCCAAGATAACATAATTAGGACAGGTCTCAGGTCACATTTGAACCCAGGACCTCCCATCTCTAGACATCTCCATCACTTTCTTAAACTTAGACAACTAACAAAACAATAAATCCAGTCCTGATATGTAACATTTATTTTCTGAAGTGTAAATGCTCACATTAAAAATCTAGCAGTTAACATAAAAACTGGCTCCAGCACACACACACACACACACACACACACACACACACACACCCAAGGACATTTCACAGAAGCTGGAACCAAATACCAGAAGATGATGTGCAAGTCTATCAATTCTCTTAATCTAAAAACCCCTCCCTGGGCATAATCAACAGGGCATCCAATAATATCTAAACAACATAAGAGATTTAAAGGTACCACACAAGTTAAGAGTAAGTTTTGAGTTGGGAGAATCTGGCAAATATTTATATGACAGTTTCAGGGCATAAGATTTTTAGAGCTTGCTGGGACCTTAAAGAGCATCCAGTGGAGGGATGGAGAACCTGAAGCCATTCAGCCCGTCCAGGTCCTGAGGATGGGCATTTTGCATGCTCACCTAATCAGACAACAACTATCAAGGAAGAAATTTTGTCATCGTAGAGTATGGAGTCTTTCTTGATCATCAGATTTAGAACTAGAACAGAAGTTCTGATTTATCTGTGAGATTATTAACGTTCCTTTTGCTTCTACCATTATCTCTTCTACTATGATTTTCTGGTATTTCCTCATTGGGCAGATGTGATTCTGGGCTCTCACATGCCATGTCAGAAGAGTCTAAGCCTGGCAGTAAAGGCACTGACCACCACTTAGGTATGTTGGAGACTTTGGAGTCAGGAAGACCTGATTTCAATCCTGCCTCAGGCACTTATTACCTGTGTGATCCCAGGCAAGTCACTTAATCCCTCTGTGCTTTGGTTTCCCAACTGATAAAACAGGGATAAGAATAGCATCTACCTCACAGAATTATTGGGAAGATCAAATTAATTAACATATGAAAAGTGTTTTGCTAACCTTAAATGGCTATATAAATGCCAGCTATTATTAGCTAGCTATTACTGGCATGGATTAAACTAGAGCAAAGATTCTTAACTTTTTTGTGTGCCATAGACACCTTTATATGAAGCCTATGGATTCTTCCTAAGCATTACATATTTAGATAATTGAAGGAAAAGATGTATTTCTGTTAAAGGTCAGTGAAAAATAAGTCACTTTCCCCCCATCCAGGTCCACAGACCCCTTAAGGTTCATATACACCAATTTAGGAACTTCTAGCCTAGAATCCCACTAAGGTCTATTTTCAGACTCGGTCTTTGATACTGTGAATCTGGCTCAACAATATATATTAGCTGCCTGCTACAAAGGGAATACTGAAGTTGGAAGTAGATGAAAAATCATAGACTCTCAAAGTTAGAAGGGACCTTGGAGACCATCTATGGTGCCCTGTACCTGAAGAGAATCATCCTTTCCAAAATATGTGAAGACTGATTGAAGACCATGACTGAAAACTTCCAGGGATGGAGAGGGAGCATGCTAAATGCTATAAAGGTCATTCCAAAAATTCATCTTCTCCAAATGTGACAATCTGAATCCTAAAGAGTGAAATAGAGAAAGTAAACTCCTTTAAAACCTCTCTCTCTTCATGTCTCTATCACAAGAGTGATCCTTTAATACCATATCTCTTGCATTATTATCTTTTTTAAGTGACTGACATTTGCCAATTGACAAAGAAAAATCCAATAACCCTTCCTTTATATTTTTGTTAAAATATTTACTTTGTAAATATATATAATTGCTGAACTTTCTGAAGCTCTCTAATAGTTAATGTTGGTGGGCAACCAGGCACAAAACTGGTTTTTATTTTTTGACAGAAATGAGAACAAAACCAAAATTTTGACATGAAGCATGACTATAATTACCACTGTTTAGCAATATTTGAAAAATGTTCATTTTTAATGTAGACATCAGATTTAGGAATCTCTCTCAGATATTTTCGTTTTCAGGAAATTTGTTTTATTTTCTGGCCTTTATTATGATTTTCTACAACCTAAAAAGGAATAGTATGATCAGTAAAAATAACAGAACTGAGGAACATTAAAAAAAAACAGGGCCAACACATTAAATACTTAAATATGTATTTCTTGTTTAAATGTTGTAGAGGTGATGACTAAAAATTGATCAGTTGATTAGTAAAATGATTCTCTGGATTCTAACCCTTAATTTCCTGCTTGAATTATTCTAGTTGTGGGATATGATATGTACACAAATAAGTTAAGTACAAAATAGAATGTAGTAAGGGAGAGACCCAGAAAACTAGCTAATGGAAAAGTTTAAGGAGGAAGGAACCATTTTTGGATGGGGGTATCAGAGAAAGCATCATGGAAAAGGTAGCTCTTGAGTTTGTCCTTGAACAAAGAAGACTTCAATAGATAGAATTGTAGAGAGAATACATCCCAGCACAGGGCATGCTACCTACTTAAGTACACAGAAGAGGGAAGATATAGGATGAAATCAGGAAATAGTCAGTTGCCAGTTTGTCTGAAATGTAGAATACATGGAAGGGATTGATAATAATGACAATAAGATTGGAAAGATAGATTGAGACTGACTAGGGAGAACTTCAAATGTTTAGCTAAGAGGTTTTTATTTCATGCTATATTCCACTGATCTCTAAATTTTTTAAATTGTGTACCTTATTGATTAAAATATTTTGAGCACATATCCTAACGTGAACATATTTACTATTTACAATAGTCTAAGTAAACATTTTAAATAACTAGGCTATTTGTAATCATTTAAGTGAACAACAATGAAGATGATGAACTAGTCGAATGTAGATGAAAGAAGAAAGGAAAGGCATAGCTTTGAGATACTGTCAATCCTCAACATGCTGTTTAACTTTTGCAACTTCGAGCATTTACATTATTTTATTAGTAATCTCATTTTCACTTTCATGTTGGCAACTGCATGCATTTCTGACATTGCAGAGAGGAGAAAAAATGATTGTGCCACTCAGTTTCCAAACTTGAAGGGTGGTTTGGCAAAATCAACCAACTGGCCAGAGACAAAGAGGTTGCCAATCCCTTCACTGATGATGGCAACCTCGAGGTTAAATTCCAATTCACTTATGCTATGCTCCCATACTTGGAGACCCTGAAGGATCTCAAAAGGCCCTTTGCCAGATTATTTCAAGATGGTTCATCCTTCATGATCTCCAATACCACCTACCAACTATGAAAGATAGAGTGTTAGAAGGGATGCTGAGACCTTCACCAGTCTTGGCATCTTCCAACAACAATGCCTACAATTCCAATAACCTTTTCTTGATTTCAGAGGGACACCAAGATAAAAAGGTTTATAGCAACATAACATATAATATGACACCATTGTATCACCATCTGACACAATGGAAGCTAAGATTCAGGTTAAAAAATGTTTTGGTTTTAAGGATTTTATTGTTGTGCAATATCTATGGTACTATTGATTTCATGTATCATGAACAGTGGATATTATCTGAAATCAATGTTTTTTTTTGTTTTTTATTGAAATGTTAGCATAAAAGATCACAGAATTTTAGGGAATTACTAGCAAGAAAAAATGTTTTGCATGTTACCAATTTTATTTTGTATATCAATTTTAGGGGTTATTTCATGGCTACTATGTTAGGTAAAGTGCATATTATCAGAATTAATTGTTAATTAATCAGAATTAATGTTTTATCATAAAGAACAGTATTCAGGGAAGTATATTTTCAGCAATCTCTAGTGAAAGATTATAGTTTTGGGTGGTCCCAGGAACCTACCTCTGTATTCCCCATAGGTTCAATGTATCAACATTTGTATTTTTTACGGCGTACTGTTTTCTAGTAATGTTACCTTGCAAAAGTTGAGAATTAGCTGTATTTTGTTAAGGTAGAATAAACAGGATATAGATACTGATTTGGATTGGGGATGGGAGAGAGGGAGACTTCGAGAAGGAAGAACCTGAGATAATAGAATATACTTCTGAAAAAAGACTTAAAACATCACCTCATCCAACCCACTTTCTTTTATAGATGTGGAAACTAAGGCCCTAAGAGGTGAAATTTGCCAAAGTAAATAAGTTGCTAGAAAGTGGCAGTGCCCACATTCAAACTCTTTTGCTCCCAAATTCAAAGTTCTCACCAGGGTGAGTCAGTACATATTCCAAGTATAGAATGCCAACTATAATTCCAAGTATAGAACATCCATGTCTAGAAGGAAAGCAGTGGCTCTTCTCTATTTGGATTATGACAAACTATTATTGTAAAGTGCTTAATGGCAATTGATAACATCAGCACAGTCACAATGAATTTGTATGGGAGTCAGTGTGGGTCATACAAACCATAATCCAGTTTCTCAACTCTTGACCAAATCTACTTTCTTTTCTTTTCTTTTCTTTTTTAATTTTTTAAATTTTTATTTGGTCATTTCCAAACACTATTCATTGGAAACAAAGATCATTTTCTTTTCTTCCCTCCTCCCTCCCACCACCTCTCCCATAGCCCGAAATCTACTTTCAAAGAAAGAAAAGTTCACTCTATATTAACTTTGTGTTATGCCAATAAATGAAAATTAAATTCCCACCTCACCTATGAGACCCATTCAATAGAATCTATTTGTCAAAAATAGGAAGAGCAAGTAGAATCACAGAAATTTGAAGACTTCTGTAATTCAGTCTCCATTTTACAGTCAAGGCATTGAAATTATTCTGTACATTATGAGTAAAAAGAAGAGTAGAACATTCAGGGAAAAGGGAAACAAGGCAAAGAGTTTATCTTTTGTCTGTTCTTTTTTAGTTCCTCCAACCTGACCTACTAAAGGTAGACTTTGCCCCTCCCCATCCATGAAAAAGGGGGGAAAAAACCCTATAGCTTTGTACTCCCAACTCGTGTATCTTCCTTTTCAATCTTGCATTCAATTTCAGTGTAATATGAATAGACCTATCCTTTTACAAAAGCTCCCCTCTTCCCACCAGACTTGTTTGTTATTTTATGTGTTTCTGCATCATTTGCAGAGTCTGCTTTGATCTACATTCCTCCTGGATGTGTGGTTTCCTTTTCGGCTACCAAAAGGAAAACTGTTTTGTTAGAAAATTTGCTTATTTTGAAACTTTGCTGGTTTAAAGCAACTATCTTTATAGAGATGAGCAGGGCCAAGGATTTGCAATTCCAATGCCACCCCCTCTCCCTCAGGAAAGGGCAATGTTGAAATGGTGCAAGTTGCCCTTTTGGGTTTGGGATATTTTTTGAAAGAGACTTCAGGAGAAACTAAAGATTCAATGTAAAACTGCAGGAAAGTGATGTAAGATGGTGCTTGCATGTTTAATCATTGGTGGATTTTGTAGTAAAAGGCCAGATAGGTAGTGACATCCCTTCCACTACCACCCCAAAGAATCAACATATAGAATACAGCAAGAAGGTTCCCACTAGAAAAACAAAATGGGGATAACAATACCACCTACCTTTCGGTGTTGTTGTGAGGATCAAATAAGATAATATTTTACACAATAGGTGCTAGGTAAATATTAGTTATTATTATTAGAAATGCTATCAAATCCTGTATACAAGATATTTTTTGGAAGAATTGTCTATCCCCATGATAATGTTTAGATAGAAGTTGGGCATCTCCCTTGCCCCCTTTATTTCTATTGTATTTTATCTAGTTGGTGTAGACGAAAAAGTAGATTTGGATTCTGAGCCAAAAAGGGGGTGGCAGTACTACTAGATTTGGAGTTAGATGTTCTGGCTTAAATTCCGCCTCTGTCACTTACTACTTGTGTCACCTTGAACAAGTCCATTGGTCTTTTCTGCCCTCATTTTCCTCATCCATAAAATAGAGGTGTTGGACAAAAAGCCCTTTTTGGCTCTTTTCTGTTCTAAATACTTTCCTATATATTACTTCTCTGATTCTTAATTTCTTCACATATAAAATGGGAATAGATACCATCTAGCTCTCACAGGGTTGTTTTAAAAATTAAACGGGAAAGAGTATGTAAAAGACAGGGTTAAGGGGAACATGACTATCATCTCTAAATATTTTTAGGATTGTCACCTTGATGAGGGGAGACAACTAATCTGCTTGGCCCCACAAGACAGAAAAATGGGTAGAAATTGCAAATGGGAAAATTTCATCAAAATTTAGGAGAAAACTTTCAAATAATCAGAGCAATTCAAGGGTGAAATGCATTCTTTCTGGAGGTTATAGGCTCTTCTTTGCTGGAGATGTCAAGCAAAGTCTGGATGTACAGTATACAGGGAATTCCTTTTTCGAGTATGAATTGTGCCAGATGGCTACTCAATTACCTTTTAGCTCTTCTGTGACTCTGTGATCATCTTATCAACACATAGGATGGAACAAGAGGTTCTCCATTAGAAAAATAAAATGAGGATATCACCTATCTTGCAGGATTATTGGATCAAATGAAGATAATATTTATAAAGTGTTTAGCAGAGAACCTGGTACACAGTAAGTGCTATATAAATATTATTTATTGTTATTATGTGTACTTTTGTGGAGGGTAGCCTTTTAGGCTTGGAAATGGATAACTGGCATCTTCAACTTTCTGATTGTTAAAAATATGAATCATTAGCTTTTAGCAAGTTATAAAGAAAATGAAGCTTGTCCTCCACTAAATCTCTGGGTCTATTTTCCCTATTCACACACCCAGGGATCCTATGCTAATTCTTCTTTCTCCTATCATCAGAAAGTATTGGGGTTTTTTGGGAGGGAACAACAGAATAAAGCAGAATCATTTTAAGATTATAATAACTTGACATGTTGCCCTTCTTAAGATAAAAACTATCTTGCTCATGCAATACTTAACTCCTAAGAATGGTTCTTAATGTTGCAATTCTAGAGAGATTTTTTTTTTGGCTTGGTTGTATTGGGACTGGGGGAAAATATCTTTTGCCCTTCACATCACACCTTACAGTCAATTGTTTGTCTCTGTGCAAGGATGACCCTAATCTTTACACTCAAAAAACATAAAGTTTTCAACAATCCCGAAGCTACCCATAGACAAAACATGAATAGGGATAGACAGGATACATTCAGCCACATCCTCAGAATGACTTTTTGAGTGGGAAACAGGATACATTCTCCAAGGACCTTTCAGGATTGTCATCTCAGGGGATAACAGAGGACTAGACCTTCTCTTTTGGCGGGTTAGGCAGCAGGAATCAACCTGGGAAACCAAAATAAGCTTAGGAAAACAATAAGCAGGATTCAAAAAGAATGGTAATGATTTGCCTGTTTTTAATAGAATTCTGCCTTCCAGTTGCAGTTTACTAGGAAAAAAAATCAGTTTTCTTTCAAGTTACACATGAACAGATCCTGGCTTCAAAGGAGAAGTGGAGATCACAATCAAGGCTAGTCAGTACAGAAGAATCATCTGTTTGCAAGTACAGTGGGATCCTGTCCCTGGGGGCCCCGGGAGGAAGACCATTTTATAGATGAGCTTCATCTATAATGAAGTTCTTCCAGTATCTTTTACTATGACACTGCAAGCTCCTTGAGGGCAGGAGAAATTTCTTATTTACCAATACATCCCTCCTCAGCACCAAGCACCTCAACCCATGATAAGTATAATCCATTAAATATGTATATAGTTAAGTTTAATTCAGTCAACTAAACCCAGTAATAGAGGTTAAGAAGGTCATGCATTGTGCTCAGTTCTGTTCTGTGATGAGCCTTTAATTCATTCTCTTCTTAGAAATGCTATGACCCAAGTGCTAGCCAGTCCCTTATACTCTTCTTTAGTTGCATAGTTCAACAAGGTCACTGTACCACGTTCTGCAGAGATTTGGGAAAATTAGTTGAACCAAAAGGTCTTTCCTTCAAAAGACCAAATAGATATAGTTTTGTTCCCAGATGTAAAATCTGCAAAGCACAAAAATTTTACTTAATACTGAAATCTGATCTTTCCTATAAAGATATATATAGGGACTTGATTTCATTGGTATAGAGAACTTCCAAAGGAAGAAATTACCTCTATCAATGAGGGTAAGCACTTTCTCTGAAATTTAGTTTTTAGAAATTACACAAAGAACTGAGATATTAATTGACTTCCTTAGGGTCACACAGATAGTGTCAGAGGTAGATTTTGAACTAGAGTCTTCCTGGCTTTGAAGATGGTTCTTTATCTATTTTCCACATTGCCTGTAAAATTACCTTTAAAGTCCTTTAAAACTCAGCTTAAATGACACATCCTCCATGAAGTCTTCCATGATTTCTTCATGTGGTAATGATTTTTCTCCTCTTTATGCCTCATGCAATATTTTATTTGTAGCTTTCTTATGTGAACATCCCATCTGTCTAAACCGATATTCTCCAAGTACAATATGGCTATAAATCATTAAACATCACTATATTAAAAGTAAAAATTGAAGGTGACCCAATGAACAATGGAAAGGTCGATGGTGGGGGAACTGACCAATACAACTTATTATAATTTATGATTTATAAAAAATCATGTATACTATTATTATGTTATATATTGTGTTATATATTTTAAAATAAAAATAAACAGTAACTCAAAAATTAAAAATAAAACCATTAATAATTATGGAGTGTACATGAGTTCAAGTCATAAGTCTGCCATTATTAGATATATGATATTGAGTTTTTCTAGACCCCTGGGAAGGGATAAGACTAAATCTTCTCAAAGGCTCCTTCTAGTTCTAATAATATAGGATTCTATAATTCTATCTTTTATTCTGGAGTCTTTGATTCTAAATAATGATTGTGAAACTATTAAGGCAAGAATTTCTAAAACAAATAATTAATTAGATAATTATCTATAACCCTCATGTAGCCCTTTATATAAGACTAAATCTTGTATAATGATCTCTTCTTTCCTGGGATTGAAACAACATTCCCTGAAGTGACATTTCATTTGGTATATGTTTTTCAGGAATGGAAAAAAATCTGGAATGAAAATTTCCTTGATTACAAAAGGTTTTAGGAGGCTCAAAGAAAAGTCTCTTTTTAGCTATACTATAGCTGTTATTTTTTCTGAAGCATATTTCCAACTAAAATGGTTTATCCAGAATATAAAGAGAAGAGGGATACCTTCTTGAAATTCTAATTTAGTAAAAGAGAATCTCGCACATAATATTCTGCTGCCAAGAGGTGCTTAGATGTTTACTATATGCTTGTTAAATAAAGAATGAAGCCAGATGAGAACTGGATTAAAAAGTCTCCAAATTCATTTCCAGATTCCTGGTCTACTTAAAGTGATGATTAACATAAAAAAAAATCCAGCCTATACAATTAAATAAAATGGAGGCAAAAGGTGACAAAACTCATAAATCATGGTGCTGGAGAGAATAAATTAAGGTGAGATTAAGGGCGTACACACACACACACACACACACACACACACACACACACACACACACATATATACATGAATGCAGTCAACCATGGAAAAGAGCAAAAAGACTCTTTCAAAGAAGATCCATGAAGATTGACATTTAGGGCAAAGTTGGAATGCATTTCCAGTGTCCTTGATCTCTGTAAGAAAATAGAAGGCAATATTTGTGGAAAAAAAATGAAGGCTTAAGATTATGTTAAGAAACATATCTGAGGGGGCAGCTGGGTGGCTCAGTGGATGGAGAGCCAGGTCTAAAGATGGGATGTCCTGGATTCAAATCTGACATCAGATACTTCCTAGCTATGTGACCCTGGGCAAGTCACTTAACCCCTATTGCCTTGCCCTTCCCACTCTTCTGCCTTGGAATCAAGTATTGATTCTAAGGCAGAAGGTAGGGTTTAAAAAAACATATTTGAAAAAGGCATGATGAGGAATGTGGTGCTGTTTTAAGTGTGTGTATTAGCAAGACTTGGGTGCAAAGTCCTATATCTAAATAAGCTGCTGTTGGACTCAGAGCAAATGCTCAACCTCTCAGTGCCCTGGAATCTAGACAACTCTAAAACCAGCCATTGCTAAAACTGTTATAAATTTGTATTGTTAAGCTGAGTTTCCTCACCAATTACTCATCACATCAATTAAATAATAGAGACCTACTGAAAAATGGCAGAGCAGGGCAAGGCGGGACGCTAGGGTCCAAAGCAAGGGCTCTCTTTGAGTTCCTGAGTGTCTATTCTTTTTGAGTGCCTATAAATTGTCTCCTAGAGTGATTAGAATCAATACTGTTTAAGCACGTTGAAGGTCTGCTTATCCCCTGTATATTTATGGATTCCATATTAAAATGTCCATTTCTGGTGACAAAGATAGGGTTGAAGTCAAGTTAGTCATCTAAAAATGGGCAACTACTCCAGAGTATTCCAGCAAAAAGTATGGAGAAGATCTCCATTCCTCTTTGATGAGGGGAAGTGGGATGAGAGGATCTGATTCATGCCGCTGGAATCATTCATTCATATCAAGACACTCATGATGTTAAAACAGCCCAGAAGTTGTGAACCGAAAGAACTTATCAAGGGGGAGTTCTTATTCCACATGGATGAGGCCATTGAATACATTCACCTGAAAGCTAAAATTGTGACTTTAGCTTTAAGGAGGAAAAAATGTGAAGAAAACCTTAAGCAGTTCATCCAAAGTAGTGTTGCTGGACCATTGACTTATGTCTGGGGGGATCTGCCAAAAATCTAATACTAAGGTTAGGGTTTTATTACTACGACAAATGTGCTGTCAATAAGGCACCTGTAGTCAATCAGCAGCTTGCTATTTTTAATGAAGAGAAGGCCTTTGTGAAACTCGATCTAGAGCAAGTTTATCAACAACTGATCATCAACCATGCTACAGCAGATGCCCAAACAATTCTCATTTACTAAGGCATTCTGCGTTTGGTGCCAGAGGTTCAGAATTTCTGTCTTCCTGGAATTTGCCAGTGCTTTTTTAATGGAGAGTCCTAGGTTTGGTGCCCTGGGTTTTGTTGTTGTTTATTTATTGTTTATCATTGTTTCCCCCAAAGAATAGTACAATACTTGATTGCTAAGAATGCTTGGTAAATTGAATTGAATTGAATTTGTGAAAAAATTCAGGAAGTCCTGGCGTCATTTTGATCCGTCAGACATTTTACATGGTAAAAAAGAAATACAGATCTATAACTTTGGGGCAACCATCTAAATACTAATAGAATATTTGCCAAGGTAATGGCCAATCCATGTTCATGGGATCTAGGGGCTGGGAGAGAGACTCAAGTTAAATAATAAAGGGTTTGAGGGATGAGGAGAATAGGGAGGTGAGAGTTGGGGAACTGAAAGTCAAAATGAGGGTGAAGTATAAATTTAGTAGGAGTAAGGAAGTGGGGCAAATTTAGTTGGAGTGAGACAGGACAGACAGTTGTGGTCAGAGAGGGGAACTCCAGAGTTCTAGTTCTGAAGGATAGAGAAGAAGTTCTGAGTAATAAAAGGGTCCAAAATGGAGCTATATTTGTGAAATGTTCCATGAGCCTCCCAGCTTCCTCCTGTTGATTTCATTTCCCTGACAACAGCATCCACTCTTCTTACTCTTCCTGACTCATGGACCAAGCAAGAAAGATGAGCTTACTTCTTTGTCCTCACTTAGACCACTGTTCCACCACTATCCCACAACAATCTCTTCTCTTTTGAAATCCACTCCACACACTTACAAAACATTATATTTGGAGATCTCTGTTGCAATTATCTAGTGATTTCCTGGCTAACTCCCACATTCTTCAATGACTTTAGCCTCTGACTTACAACTTCCCCATCATCTCTCCACACCCTGCGCTCATTTTCATTGACTGAAAATTCTGTGTTGATGATCTTTCCAACAGACTAGCTCAAAGTTCCTCTATTACAGTGACTTTCATCATCTTCTGTCTTACAATCATTTCCTAAGTGTCTACTCTATGCAGAACTCAGTCCTATGCTCTGGATGAGATAAGAATGTAGATAAGATAGATTTCCTACTTAAAATCTAGTAAGTTCTCCCAAAATAGCGTTTTACGACCTGTTTTTGTTCATCTTGTTTTCTCTTCCTAGGTGATCTTTCTCCCTATTTTGACCTGTCTAAGTCTTCAAATACCATCTCTTACATGAGACCTTCCCTAATTCCCCCATGAAAAACATTTTTTCCTTTTCAAATTATTTCCACATCACTTTAGGTACATCACATTATATTTAGTTATTTGAATAAATGTTTCTAACCATCTAAACTTCTGAATTCATTTCAGCATTTATTATCACCTACTATGTGAAAAGGTCTATAGCAGGAACTAGAGATACAGACACAAACATGAGAATTCCTATTCCAAGGAATTCACATTCAGTTGGCAGGGATGATGACATTCTTTACCTTCATTAAGAGAGCATCTATTGAGTGAATGAAAAATCCAGTATTGTTAGCCAAGGTGCCAGATTTAGACTCAGGAAGACCTGAAGTATTATATTGATTTGGACTTTTACTAGCTGTGTGATTCTGGACAGATCACCTAATCTCTCAAAGCCCCAGTTCTCATCTGTAAATCACCTGTCTCCCAGGTTGTTGTGAGGATCAGATGTGTAAGTAAAGCACTTTGCAAACCTTAAAGTGCTATATGAAGGTTGGCCATCATCATCATAAATAATTGCATTTACATAGCACTTTAAGGTTCACAAAATAATTTATGTGTTGTATTATTTGACCCTTAGAATAATTCTGTTAAGGGGGGCTATTATTATCCCATATTACAGATGGGATACTGAGACAGACAGAGGTTAAACTACTTGCCCAGGGTTACCCATATAGAAAGTATCTAAGGGCAGATTTGAACTTGAATTATCCTGGTCCAGTGCCTTATCTGCTGAGCCTCCTAGCTGCCTACTTGGGTCCATTATTGCTATCATTATCCCCACTGTTAACAGTTACACCAAAGAAGAAAAGGATCTAAGATCTACAAATATTCCTCTTTTTTATTTTAAGGGTTGTCCCTTTGGTATAACACAACACAACAGATACTACTAGGGACTTTCTTCTACTTAAAATAATTTTAGTGCCTCTTATATGACTGATATCCTTCTGCTTTTCTGGGAGTTATAACAAATATAAAAGACATGATCTCTAACCTTGATTTTATAATCTGGGAAGAAAGTCAACTCCTAATACAACCAGAGAATTGAAAATTAATATTTATGAAACATTTAATCACTTTCCTCACAACCATCCTGTCAGGTTGGTAGCTTAGGTATTATTATCTCCAATTTGTTGGTGAGAAGACAGAATCAAAGAGGTAAGTGCCTTGCCCACAATCATATGGTTAATAACTATCAGAGCTAGGATTTAGACCTGTGGCTTCTGTGTCCAAGTCCAGTGTTATTTCCTCATGCTGGGAAACATGTGAGCAACAGTATGATAAATGGTATAAACTTAAGTACTAAAGAAACACAGAGTAATCAAGGTGATTAAAGTAGAGTGGGATGACATGGAAAAGCCAAAAAATGGACTGACCTCTCCAAGAAAATGAATTCCATAGAATATACTCTTCTTCAACCTTTAAAAAAAATGTTAATGCCATTTAGCTATTAAATGAGAAGATGCCATGAAATTACAGCTTGTCTTAAGCTTAATTTGTTGTGGAGTTTTAAAAGTTGCTGAAATCATTTTAAAGATGGTCTCTACCCATAATGACATGCTATTACCCTGGCATAGAGTTACAACATTCTGGTTGTATTCCACTCTGAGGAAGGGTGAACACAAATAAGAAAATAGTCTTAGAAGGATGCTAGGCCTTCCAAGAAGAATAACCGAGCTACCATAGACACTGTCTTGTTGTCTTTTGTCAATAGGAAGGTATTTTTTAAAAGATACTAAATAGTCCTGGTCATTCACTTTACCTGCTCGTCAGGCATGAAGTTCTGAGAAACTAGCATAAACTCAACTTAACAAATCTTAACAAGATAGTGGATATTCCAAAAATTTGAGACTTTTGGAACACCTCATGGAACTGTATTCTTTTTCAAGCAGTAATAGGTTCTCTTTAATTCTACTTCCCATTCTTCTCTTGGGAATAATGGTTAGAGAAATCAATGCTCTATGAGATGTTGAGCATGATGATTTTAGAAAAACATGGAAAGCATTGAATGAAATTATAAAAAGTAAAATGAGCAGAACCAAGAGAATGATATATAAAGTAATGCAATAAATGGAAATGTTGTGAATTGACTAAGCTATTCTGAGTTAAATGAATATTTAAATCAACTATAGAGGACCTATTAAAGGAAGATGCTATCCACCTCCAGAGGAAGATCTGATATAGGGAACTATGTATTGTAGAGTTTCACATATATATGTAGAATGTTGGCCTTCTCTAGTGTGGAAATAGGAGGGAGGAAGGAAAACAGCTTGGAACTCAAATGTAACCAAAAAAGAATTTATATATATATATTAAGTCAGAGCTCTTTTCTGATTTCTGTGTTAAGCAAAGCTTTAAAATTAATTAGCTGCCAACTGGAAAAGTTACCTAGTTTCCCAACAAGGAAGAATCATGATGCATTTTATAAAATTCTATGATAGGACACAATAATGTCAGGGAGCTATCCAAACCCACCCAGCAATCTTGGAAACAAACACCTTAGCCATTCTAGTAAAGGGAATAATCCATAGAACCATTGGGAAAGGCCAAACGGGAGCAAAAAATTGACAAGTCCTTTGAGACTCTCAGATAAAAGGTATTGTTATGTATTAGTAATTGCCATCCTATGCCTTCAGCTGCTCTCATAGAAAGCAATTATAACAGTGTTCATTAACCTTGATCTTTGATGGGATAGTGGGTCTCAGCTGTCCAGGCTATGCATCTGTCTTAACCCCTTCCTGTCATCTTCACATCTCTTCCTTTCCTAAGAAGAAAATGAAGCTACCAAGCAAGTCTGAACAGAAAAAGATGATGTTAGAGCACCTGAAGACTTTTAGCCTTCAGGGAAATAGGACTGTAGAGTCTCCAAGAGTCACCCTTTTTGACAGGTTCTCATCTTCATTACCCTTTATAATCAGTGTTATTCCTTTGGATAGCTTTTCACTTCAACTCTCAACTCTATCACTCATCTCATTTCCTGACCACTCAATGCCCCTACCTTGATCTCTCATTAATTTCTCAATCCTCATACTCATTTCTAACTGCATTCATACAAACATAGGTCTTCATCATTTCTCAAAAGCCATTCCCTCAAATCCATCTGCTCTTCAACTGTCCATTCTCCCTTCTCCTCATCTCCAATTTTGTTGAATATTTAACCCTGTTTGGCTCTCATTCTTCTCCATTTCTTAGTTTAATGCAGGCTTACTCAGCACCAACTACATGTACTATTCTTTCCTTAACACTATGGTAGAAATTTCCTTCCTTAATGAAAGTGATTCAGCAAAAGTTATCAATGAAAGGCTCTATGGTTTAGTGGAATAAATACTTGGCTTAACTGGGAATCAGGAGATCTAAATTCTGGTTCTAGCTTTGCCTCTAACTGTGTAACAATGGCTAAGTCACTTAATCCAGCTGGGTCTCAGTTTCTTCTTTGTTAAAATGAGAGGGACTGAACTTTATCTCTTCTAGTTCTAAAGATGGATAAAATCCATAGTGGTTAATTCTTGTGGCTTCTATTTCCTCAATATTTCCTCAGAGTTCAGTGTTTTCAATTGTCTTTTCTTTCTAGATATTTCCTCTATATTTGGTCAATCTAGGAAGCTTTTATTTTGGTTCCCTTTCTTCAATAATTACTTTTTTAGCATCAATCTCACTGAATCCCTTCATTCCTTTGATATGAGTCTCCTTGTTCTTATCTTTTCTAGAAGCTTTCCAATTTTCTGGACACTTAATAAATATCCCATCTCTATACTTTTGCCCCAGCCCCTTCTCTCTCTCTCTCTCTCTCTCTCTCTCTCTCTCTCTCTCTCTCTCTCTCTCTCTCTCTCTCATCTTGAGATATTTTAGAAATCCCTAGCTTCATTCAAGAATCACTTAAAATGCCACCTCCAGAAAGAGCTAGTGCTTTCCTATCGAAGATTACCTTGCACTCACCCTATATGTGTCTTGTGTGTGTGTGTGTGTGTGTGAATGTATTGTCTCTCCTATTAGAACAAGATCCATGAAGGCAAGATTTGTTTTGCTTTTATTTCTGTATCATCAGCACTTAGCCCAGGTCCAAACTCATAATAAATACAATAAATACTTGTTGATGAATTCTTCTATCAAATTCATTATTCCCTACTCCATGCTGGTGCTTTGATTATTCTTTTATCTTCCCTCTGTTCAACTACTTTTGCCTGTAATTATCTTGATATTTTCCTCTATTCCCCATTTTTCTCTATAGCCTATCTTATCTCATCTACAAGTTGGTACTAGCAATTTGGCAATATTGTCCTAAGGGGCCTTTTTTTAAAGATTTCTTGCAATAAAATTCAACTCATCACAAATAATGTCTGTTGGGACCCTTTCATAGAGTAAAAGAGCTTTGACCTAAAAATAGGAAATTAGAAATCGCATAACTTCATATTCAACATATCCAAAACTAACTTCATTCTCATCTTTCCCATTTTCTTCCTGTTCCCCACTTCTATCAGATAATGATCGATCATGATTTTCCCAATGGCCAGGGCTTTAAAATCTGGTCATCTTTAACTCTTCCAGACTCTGTAACATAACTGATGATTAATCCAGATCCTCGTCATCTCAAGTGTGGTTTTGCAGGGCTCCCTATCTCCATTTTCATCCTTTCCCAACTATTTTTATATAAACTGAATGGCTTTCAATGATGGAGATGCTGCCCAGAACAGTACAACCTCTTGTGTATGTTATAAAGAGATGCTTAATCATATTGGGGTAGGATGAGATGATCTGATAGCTTTCCAATTCTGAGCTTCTGTGATTTTTTCCCCGTTGATTCTAGTATCTTCTTGGCAGTTGGTTTTATCAAGCAATATCACAAATGCTTGCTTACTCCTTTCCCCATGTGTGGATGCTCTTCCACAGGGCTCTGCACCCAATCTCAAACAGGGTTGTAAGTTCCTCCAGAGCTTCAGGAGATTTTGCTTCTCTGGAAGTGCTAATAGAATTGTTTTTCATACTTAATAAATATTGGTTTACCTAAAGCTGATGTCTGTGTTGGGAACCTAGACTTCTTAACAGTAGCAAGACCACCCTAGCATTGTTCCTCCTAAAGATATTCCATTCTGCTAGTTCTATTGCACTGAAATAAGCTATGGTACTCTTTCTACCCCTGGACCTCTGAATGAATGTGGATAGGCCAGGGAAGGGCCAGGCACTGTGCTAATCATTTTAGAGATCGTTTCTCATTTAATCCTCATATTAACTCTGGGAGATAGGTATGGTTCTTGTCTCCATTTCACAGTCCAGGAAACTGAGGCTGACAGGATAAATGAGGAAAGCTAAATTCATTACTCTAAAAATAGTTTCATATTTGTTGTTCTGTTGTTTTAGCCATGCCCGACTCTTTAGGACTCCATTTGGGGTTTTCTAGGTAAAGATACTAGTTTGCCATTTCTTCCTTTAGGTCATCACAAAAAAAAAAAAAAGTTGTTTTTTTGCTTGTTACCTTAAATTTCGCAGGGATCTTTCTCCCTCCTACTCCTTCCTGCATTAAAGAAGGCATCCTTTGACAAAATGTTTGTGTGTGTGTGTGTGTGTGTGTGTGTGTGTGTATGTATGTGTGTATGTGTGTGTGTGTGTGTGTGTGTATAGAAAACAGAAGCAAACAGGATTAAATGGCTTACCCAAGGTCATACAGCTATTAAGTGTCTAGGGATTGAACTCAGGTCTTCTTGACTCCCAACCTGGCACTCTATCCACTGCAATACCTACTTGCCTTTAGTTTAAATTAGAATAAATTTAGTTTAAAATTACTCATAGTGTTATTTCTCTGAAACACTAATGCTCCTAAAATTATTTCCCCTACCATTAAAGAAAGATCTATAAGAAGACTGCTAACTTGAGATGGATTAGATAATTCTTTAATTTAAAAAAAGTTAGGTCTATGCTAATGCTGGATGAATCTTTACAGAATTTTAGATCCAATATTTTCAATTTTATTTGTTACTTCACAGTCCAGGAGGATGGAAGGACTGGGAAATATAGTCTGGAATGACAAGAATGGCTTCCTAATGGGACCTTTCCAGATCTTTTCCCTACCCACAGATTGTTTTCCTTTAATCCTATCTATCTTGAAGGTACATAGTTGTTTCCATGTAATCTTTCCCATTAGAATGTGAGCCTGTTGGAGGCAGGGACTATGTTTTGGACTTTCTTTTTACCTCCAGGGTTTAACTCAATCCCTGAAGCATAACACAGTATGATTGACAAAATGGAGAATTTTGACTCTTTTTTTTCTACCATCAAAGTTATGAATAGAGCAACTAGGAATTGGTCGTTATTCAAAGCTCAAGAAGTTGGAGATTCAAGAATTCTTCTCTCTTACCCCTACATGCCAAACTTTATCCTCCCCTTCTCCTAATGATCAAATCTCATGTCCTTGTCACATTTCTGAAGTGATGAGGATGATGACCCATTTCCTAAAAGTCAAAGGGTAAAATATCACTTTGAGGTGTCTGTGTGCTTAACATCCTGGAGTTATATTTTAAAGTTTCCAACAGGGATTGAGAGGGTAAACTTATAAATAAATGGGGAGAAGATTCCCTAAGTTTCTGGACCTTCCCTCAGGAGCAGCCCTGTAATTTCAGCAGGCATTGAGCCAGGTGAACAGTTTGAATCAAGTTTTCAAAGTATAATCTAAGCTTAGGCTCACCTCAACCCCATCTTACCTCCAGTGGGTGCCTCAGTGAGAGAGGGGGGAAAGGGAGGATTTTCAACTGGATTAAATGATCTGAATAGCTTACAGGTTTCCAGTGGGGGCTGAGCTAGGGTGGCTGCAGCAGCTGCTCAGAGGGGAGAATAAAGGATTTGCTGGAGCTTTGTGACTCTGTGTGTCTGCTGTGGATTGATCTGAGAGCCTTTTTTATCCTTCTTTTTGGGAAGGGGGGAGGCTTTCTTTTCAAAGTCACATTATCTTTCAACAAAGGCTGACCCAGGACGAGTGGTATCTAGGGAATTGTGCACTTGCTTGAAGAGGTGGGCTGCAGCCTGTTGCAAGGAGTAGGCAGGCAGGACTCAACAGATGGGTCTAGAGCAAAGGAGGGGGTGTGGGTGGGTGAACTCCGGCCTCCCAGGCTTCTCCCACCCCTTCAGCCCCAAATCTTCTCCCAGGTGGCTTGTGCTCATTAGCATGTCAGTATCATTCAGATCCCTTCAGTGAAGGACCCGTATGTGTACTGTTCAGGGCATGTGGAGAGGGTGGCTTCACATAGCTCAGGAAAGGAGAAGGGGTTGGGGAAGATCTCTGCCTCGACTGGAATGTTAGGCAAGTTTTATTTAAGTAGATTCCACCTTTCCAATTGTTTACCACTCTAAGTTTATTCCCCTTTCTCCTTTTATAGAAGAAATGAAGCTAGAATGGGTGACTGCAAGTCCCATCCTCTTTCCCTACGATTTGTACCTAGATTATTACAGAGAAAAGACAATGCATTTTCTTACTCTAAAAGTTAAAACTCCTAATATTAAATTCTATTCGCTTCAACAAGACTACTATATGTAAGGATCTGGGGTAGTGTGGGGGTTGATATTAAATTTGGAAACTTCAAAAGCAAAAGCACTCCTATTTTTTTATTAAGAATCAAACATTCAACAGGGGGGCATATGTAAATCGATAATGTTCCCAATGACTGCCACACATACGGTCTTAATAATTGCTTATTAATTGTCTGAAGTAAATACATCATAGTTTGAAAAGGGAAAGAGGATCCTCCTCCTTCACCTTAGTTCATTCCTGACTCTCAAATAGCATTTTCTGGTCCTCGATGGTTTGTTCCTTCAAAACAAATTCCACCTGAACTCTCTGATGCCCCTTCTCTTTTTAATTCCTGATAGAAAGAAAAGCATATTGTCTTCTGTGTAGTGTATGATTAATTAGATAATGTACGTAAGGGACTTTGTGATCCTAGTAGAGTCAATTACTTGTTATTGTTATTGCTTCCAAAGATCTATAACACTATGAGAGTTCTCACATTGGCAGAAACCCTCATCACCTTAGTAACCAATAACTTGAGCCATAGAACCCAACATTTCCATCACCTGGTGGGCCATCGTTTGATGAACTTTAAATTCGGCCAGGCGGGTGATCCCCAGGTGATGGGCCTTTCCAATTTGTAGGTAGGTAGGAACTGCCACTACCTGACTCAACTTCTGTTGCATCGCCTTCAGAACTCGGGGTGACTTAAATATCACAAGGAGGTGTCCGAGTGGGACTTCAGCCAAGAATTATTAATACTATCGTGAGCCATCAAAGAACTCTAGATTTCCTCTCAAACCTTCCTATGAATATTGACAAGCCTCAGATTTTCACCTGTATCTGATATGCATTCAAAGCATCAGCAGCTCTGTCAAATTACTTGAGTAACTTACTAATTAATTGAAAGTTACAAACAGTAGAAGGCGTGTAATCATTGGGGGAGAATCAATTAAAAAGCATTCATGAAGCACCTCCTACATGCCTAACCTGTACAGAATAACCTACTTGGGGCAGTTAGGTAGGAGTGCTGGCTTTGGAGCCTGGAGGACCTGGTTCAAATCCAGCCTCAGACACTTCCTAGGCAAGTGACCTTGGCAAATTCACTGAATCCTGACCACTTTGCCTCTGCCACTCCGCCTTAGAATAAATGTGCTTATGCATTATATGTATATTTTTTAAATGAAATAGCCCCTTGCCCTTAGGAAGCTCATGCTCTAATGGGCCTTTGCTAGTGACTGTTTTTTTAAGGGGAAACCCCCTCCAAAGTGTGTGGTTAGACAAAGCTCACAGACCAGCCTTGTTACCAAGATCTCAATCACTCCTGTAATCATTCAGAAGAAAAACTAAGTTCTTCAGGCATAACCCACACAACGTTGTACAAGCCAAAGCTCTTTTGTGTCACTAATACATTATCAAAACATTCTATCCTACCTAAGCGCCACAAAATTCTACTGTGTTGCCTTCCTGCTGGTGTTCATCTCCCTAATCTTTCCCCAGGAATTATATCAATATCACCCCCCCAACTTATTTTCCCATAGTTCCAGCTAATGGAGATATTAATAGCTATATTCACAGGCAATAGCTATATTGTTAAATTCCCAGATAGTAGATATATCAACATATTCCCAGCTAATAGATATATTAATAGTTATATTCCATATATATAGTTCCTCCTGAAGGGAAGGAACAGGAAATCAAGGACAAGCACTGAAAATCCTTTCTTTCTCAAAGACATTGGGTAAAAGCAAAAATAGGGATAAGTAAAACTGAATGTGAATGGCAGAGATGGAGATGGGAAGCGGAGAAGTACGGAGAAATAAAATAACTGTAGGTGATCCAGCAGAAAACTTATATTATCCCACTTCAAACTCTAATTATCCCATCTATATGGATGGATGTGAGTAGAAAATGGCTTTAACATTCTCCTCTCCCTCCTTGTTGCCATTCATTTAAGACATTCTTTGTTTCCTTTGGAAAGAGAAGGGAGAATCATAAAGGAGAGGTTGAGGATAAAAAAAGAAAAATTACATAGTCTCAGGTCTCCATAAAAAATCTACTTTAAGTTCTTTACTTTTGCTGACCAGGAAGGTAGCTCTCATTTATAATTGTTCTTATAGAATTAACTGCTCCCCACCCCCACCCCCATATAATTGTTTCACCTGAGGCACTTTCACAAAACCAAGCAACAATGTCATTTGATGATTTTTAGGCCCTTCACCATCCTGGCCACCTCCTTTGCACCCATTCCAGTTTGTCAATACCCTTCTTAAAATGTGGTATCAAAAGCAATCAGAATTCTCTCACGGTGGTCTGACCAGTGTCTAGGACAGCAAGACTTGCTTCTATGAACATAGCTTAGGTTTTCCCTATAAGCCATTTCTTTCTCAGCTTTCTGACCTATATAATCATTAAGGAAAGGAGCCTCTCCAATCACATCTGTGTTTGGGAGGATTTGTTTTTATCTATTTACTTCCTAGATTTTTCATCAGCCAACAAATCCCATCTGAAACTACACTAGAGAATTCTTAATATTGCCTCAACTTTATGAAGGTCAAATGGTTTGAAACAATGATGCTTATAAAGGTCTATGTTTGAGACTAATGTGTGTGATTTTTCTAATGAATATATTGCACCTGTAGTAACACATGATTTATTGAATTTCATTCTTTTAGTGTAGAAGAAAAACAGTGGATTTGGAAATGAGAATTACCTGGGCTTGAATTCTTGCCCTGTTTCTTACTCCTCCTCCTCCTCCTCCTAGTTGCATTTATATAATGGCTTTAAAGCTTGCACAACACTTTGCATGGATTGTACTAGAAACCATTTGAGCTGGTGCAGCAAGTCTTCTAATTCAACTGGTGCTGTTTCCTTATCTGTAAATGAAGGGGTTAGTCTGGAAGCCCTTTAAGGTCTTTCCCAATTAGAAATCCCATCACCCTATTTGTTCTCAGGGCATTAAAACAGCAACAAAAATGCAAATCCCCAATAATTAACTTTCTAACTGAAAAAGTAAACATTAGCACAAGTTATCACATTACCAGGTTTAACCTACTTTGATGTGCTAACAGCCCTTAATGAAGAAGGGAAACTGTCAGTTAAATAAATAAATCATTGGATTGAGAACAGAAATGTCAACAGAGGCACAATCTGATAATTGGTTGATTGTTGCTGGCTCTTAACTCTAAAACACAAATACTGTCACCTTCAGTTTTGTTTCTCTGGTGTCGCTTTTGTATGCATTGTAACTGCCCCCCCCCCTCCACACCCCCATTATCTGCTTCTTCTCTCTTAAATTGCCAATTTACAATCCAAAATGAATCTTTTCTTTTTATTAGGCTCAGTGCAAGGGAAATGAAGAGATACCATGACACTGTAATTGTGTATTGGCTTCTAAATTCTAACTAGCTCTGGAAGTGTAATTTCCAAAGTCTTTTAGGCGATGAAAAGTCTTGCAAGAATTCAGTCACACTTAGTAATTATAGAAAATCACTGGCTATGTTTAGATCAGTCGGCTGTGTCAAAGGACTCATTTGGTGGAAGATGCATGCGGCTCAATAGAATTATCAACTAGTACCTCAATCACAAAGGTACTGTTAATATCCCTGAATTGTCCTTGGACCTTCTATGACTTGTGCATCCATAGATGAGTGTCAGCATCATAAAACGGAAGCAAAACATTTGGAAGGGATTTGGGAAAGGGTATATATCAATTTAGGGAAATAGCGTGATCATGGAGAAAACAATAGACTTCTGGAAACTTGGGTTCCATTCTGCTCTAACTAGCTATGTGACTCAGAATTCAAGTAATTTAACTGGAGTCTCAGTTGCCTTGTCTTTAAAATAGGAACAATAATAATTCATAATCATTATATAATGGAAAGAATGCTAAATCTGGAGTTAGAGAACTTGCCACTTACTACTTAGGCATCCTTCAGCTAGTCATTTAAATTCTCAGCCTCAGTTTCTTCATCTGTAAAATAAGGGGCCTAATTCACTTCTTAGGTTCTTTATAGCTTTTAATTTATAATTCTATGACAAAACGGCAGGGCTGCTGTAAGGAAAGGACACTGTAAACCTTAAAGTACTATGTAAACAAGAATTATCATTGCAAGTCCAAGGTTAAAAGATATGCATTTTTTCACCAAGACTATTTTTTGATAAGACAAACAGATTTCATTTTAGCCTGATGAACTGTTGAGAAATTGAAGCTTTTTTTGTTTTAACCCAAGGACCAAGGGATATCCAAAGTAGAATGATGATTTTATCCCAGAGGCACCTGATCATTACTCACTGGATCCTAGCTTTTTGAGACATTTTCTGCAAAAGTTTTGTCCCACAGGATACAAAAATATGATTCTATGATTCCCCTCCCCCCCAAACATAAAGCTGCCCCAAGCTACATCATAACTCATTGAAATAGAAAGAAAAGCAATCATAAATAACTGAATTCAATACAAGAGCAAAATAACTTTAAAAAAATAGGTTAATGCCAAAGTATTATTGAAAATTCAGAGATCTGGTTTCCAAGGAAAATTAATTCAGTCCCCTTGTGTACATGAAAGGTTTTTTTTGTTTTGTTTTGTTTTGTTTTTTTTAGTACTTAATCTACTAAACTTGTGCTTTAATGTATAAATGTATAAATTTGTGGCCTACTTATGGTTGCCTAGGGAACTATTACTTTGAATGTCTTGATTTTTTATGTTTAATTTCTTGGCCATAGAAATTTTCCTGCTGAATTCTTTGAGATGAGGAAAGGGAGGAGGAGTAGGAAACAAGTGGAACACACCAATCCTACTTTTTCCCATTCTGACCTGCCCACCTAAAGATATCTGCCTCCTTGGGCCAACATGGGAGAATTAAAGATCTGACAGACTTGCCAGGTCTTCTTTTCTGATTCCATAACTGCAACTGTTTTGATTCTTCTGCAAAGACAGAGCTGATCCATGATCTGTATTTTCCTAAAACAAAATGAGGATGTTTCCTCTGTCATCCTGACCTCATCTTCTTTAATCAATTACCATACCTGTGACCCTGGGGGAAAATCACTTAACCTCTGCCTGTTTCCCCATCTGTAAAAAGAGTTATTTATGTTACCTGTCAAATTCAAGGTGATTGTTGGGAAAATCCTTCGTAGATTTTTCTAAAAATAAATTATCACTATCAAAATAAAGGAATTGGATGAGGTTCCTAATCTGTGAACTTTAAAAATATATACACTTGATTTTTTATTTCAATATAATGGATTTCCTTTGTGATCCTTTGGATTTTATTTTATGCATTTAAAGACTTTCTTCTGAGAATGTCCACCCCCAGAGAAAGAACTGACAAATAGAAAGATGATAGACCTAGTTTGTTTATTTAATTAATTATTTATTTAAACTTTTACCTTCTGTCTTAGAATCAATACTGTGTATTGGCTCCAAGGCAGAAGAGTGGAAAGAGCTAGGCAATGGAGGTTAAATGACTTTCCAGGGTCACACAGCTAGGAAGTATCTGAAGCTAAATTTGAACCCAGGACTTCCAGTCTCTAGGCCTGGCTCTCAATGCACTGAGATACCCATCTGCCCCCTAGACATAGTTTATATGTACATTTTTTGAGGGTGAGGGTCAAATGATGCCTTCTCTAGTGCAATGGGGGGATGGAGGGAGGAAGATATCTGGGGATTTTAATGTAACCAACAACAAAATGAATTAATAAAATTCTCCAAAAATTAAAAAAAAAAACTATTCTGAGAAGGTGGTTCATTTGTTATCACCAATCTGGCAAGGGGTCCTGGTCCTTTAACAAAAGGTTCAAAACCCTTAAAGTAGAGGCAATGGGGGAATAGAAGAGCTTCTTCCTTTGCATGAGACTCTCAGGACAGCCAAAGGGATCCTCTATAAGGAGCAGTGGCTCCCCATTCTTCAGCACTGGAGGAACAGAACTCACCTCCTTATTCAAGACAGGAAAGAGGGAACAGCAATTGAGCCACCATACTTTTTTTCTGCTCGTGACCTTTGGTGGTTTAAGAAAAAACAACAACAACAACAACAAAACACAAGTCTTTCTGGGAGGACTTGTTTAAATTTCAATGAAGGGGAGGAAGATATTCCCAAGTGCAATTTCCTCCAACCCATTGCTAGGCTCATCCTTTCTTCCCCTTTCCTTCAGGAGCCCTGGAACACCGCCCAGGAGGGACCCAGTGTCCTCTGGAAATATGAGACTCTCTTAAGGATGTTTCCCCTTTGACACCCGGGCACTGATCGCGGTTGGCCTCCATCAGGTAGCTGCAGCTCTCAGGAATCAATGTTCTGTCATAGGACTGGTCAGAAGAACTCAACTCATTGACTAGAAACCAGTTTGGACTTGCAGCAGAGCCTGCCAGAGGGAGCCCCTGCCAGCCGTGCATGGGCAGCTCTCTGCGAGCCGGTGAGATGTTCTCTTGGGTATTCGGCTGAAAGGCCAACTCTGTGGGTACCACCCTGAGGTGTGGAAGGTGGCAGGCCCAGGCAGGGCATCCTGACATGCTAGAGGGCATGAAATCTGAATCTGGGGTGTGTGTGGAATCTCAATAGAACATGGGTCTTAATAGTGATACAAAGAGATCGCTTTAACCCTAAACTCGGTCAAAATGGGGGGGCGGATCTTGCTCTTTTCTCATGGGGGGGAGGGGGAGAGTGAGGAAGTGTATGTTCTGCTGTTTCCTAGGAAGTCTCTACAATAACAAAACAAAAAGGTATGAGTGAAAAAATGCCTGGTGTCCTTAGCCCAACAGGAGGAGGTGGGAGTAAGGAGCCTGCTTTCTGTGAATATCAGTAAGAAAACTGTAAATGAGATCAGGGAATACAGATGGATACAATTGAGAGTAAAAGCAATTTCTGCACTGTTCAGGGGAGCCTTGCCTTGGTTCTGAGAAACATTGAGAAGTGTTCACTTGGTCAGAGACTATTTACTGAAAACGAACCTGTCTGGAAACAGTCTTGGAAAACAAGGGGCAGTGACTGGGGTCTGGAAGAACTCTCCTTCTCCCAAGAGAATTGGTGAAGTTTCTCCACCTCACCAATGCCAGAGAAGTCGCTGCTAATTGTTTCTAAATTCATTCCTATTTAGTTGTCATCTCTCAAATTCTAAGCTTCAATTTTCTCTCCAGTACTGAATATAATAGGCTAAGATTTGTGTGTGTGTGTGTGTGTGTGTGTGTGTGTGTGTGTGTGTGTGTGTGTATGCATGGAGTGGGAGGGGAAGAGAGAACTGAAACTTTTTTTGGACATTTTGAATTTTACACAAAATGACATAATTCTAAATTAATCCTATTGATCTAACTGCCATACAACAAACTATCACTTTTCTAGGTTTAGGGGCTAAAGATTATTTTCTCTTTTTTCACTAAAAGCTCCATCCACTTATTTCAGGAGTTGAAGCCACCCTGAGAAAGCAAAGGAGAATCAGCTAGGAAGATATCTTGGTGTTTTGTTTTGTTTTGTTTTTTTAAAACCCTTACCTTTCATCTTGGAATCAATACTGTGTATTGGTTCCAAGGCAGAAGAGCAGTGAGGGCTAGGCAGGATTAAGTGACTTGCCCAGGGTCACACGGCTAGGACATGTCTGAGTTCACATATGAACTCAGGATCTTCTGTCTCTAGGCCCAGTTGCCCCCTGATGTCTTGTTTTTAAACCTCCCCAACCCCTCCAAAAAATGACCAAGCTCCTAAACTTCTTGCCTTTGCTGGAAATGAGCCATGACTTACTCCTGACATCGGAACTCCTCCAAAACAAAACAAAACAAAATAACAATTTTATAATTGTTGGGGGCAGGAAAAGAGTATCCCCTTTCAGACTGTCTCCTACTTTCGCAGAGAAATGGAAACGTCACACAATTTCCCTTAAAAGCTGGACAAGCCTTAGAATTGCTATTAATGACCACATTGTGGACAAATAAGTCAAAAATAAAATCCCTCCATTCACCCATGAATCCCAGCAAAACCCTAGAGTGCAGTCCGACCGCTAGTTCTGGATGGGTGGGTCAGACCCTTTCCTTTGGGGCTTCTAGTGACTTGCCATCTGTAGGATTTGCCACCTCCTGAATAGTTTGGAGGCCGCCTACAGGTGCAATACCCGCATTGCTGAAACAAAGCTGCCCGCCCTCCTGGGCAGCGGAGCCTGTCTGGAGAACTGGAAGGGAAAGCCCAGGAAGCGACGTCTAAGAATAGTCTAACCCACTCGCCCTTCCCAGGTCGCCCCCACGATCGCAGCAGAGGGGGAGGGGAGGCACTTGGTCTCCTTTACTTAGGTCTCCACCTCCCCCCACACCCTTGCGCTTCAGGGCTCTTTGGGAGGGAGGGAGCTAGCGAGCAGAGAGAGGCTTTGCAAACTCCTATCCCATTGCTGGGGAAGACGCGGCGACGGCGGAACTGACAGTAGGACCTAGACTCCCACTCCGAAAATCGCAGACGCTCGGTAATGTTTTTTGAAAATTCCAGGCAAAGGGGGCTGCCTGGGTCATCTCCGCCGGCCAGTCGCCCCAGCCTCTCGGCGGACCGCAGGAAGCCCGCGCCGTTGCAAGCTCGGGCTCCGCGGCTCGCTCCGAGGGAGCGCGCGGGGCTAATTGGAGGTCCCTCCTTCTCCTCCTCCTGGGGAGAAGCCGCAATTGACGCATGAAGGGGGGAGGGAGGGAAGAGAAGGAGGAAGCTTTCCAGCTTTGGCCGTGTGAAGCCCCGGCCGACTGTTCTTCCCACCCGCCCGGCGTCACCACGGGGGAAAAACCGAAATTCAAGCCCTTGCCAGTGCCGGGGCTCTAGACACACATGCATCCGTCTCCTCCCTTCTTCCTCTTTTGCTTTACACACCTGAAGGCGCCACGTGCCCCCCCCCCCCCGGCTCATTTTACCCGCCCCTGTAGGCTCGTTCCAAGCTTTGCCCACGCGTGGGATCACATGTCACGCCCCCACCACCACGCGGATCCTAAGGGAAGAAGTTTGCCAAGGCTAAGGGGAGGGACGAACGCGAAGGCATTCACATATACACACTTCTACACACATTCCTAATTAGTCCACTCTCCCTCCCCCTCGGTCCCAATTCCAGCAGTAACCCCTCCCCATCTTTTCCATCAAATCTCACTTGTTTCTTATTTTATCGCCCCACTTAAGTGTGTCTCGCCCCTACAGCACCTCTCCACGCTCTTTCCCCTTCCTTCTGGACCCTACTAAGGATCTTGAGGCGGCTGTAAGCCCCTTGGTCCTTCCTAGCCTGGGAGAAAGGGAGGAGGGGGAGGGGGCGTGCCCAGGAGGTCCCAGGAGAAACACGCCCCCTCATGAATATTAATATTAAGCGCATGCGCCTTCCCCCCGCGGTCGGATAGAATTAGTAAGTCTCTCAGGCTCCTTCACTGTGTGAGCCGGGCTGGAACGCGAGCGTGGTGCAGGCGCGTGTTATTGTGTTACCTGCGAGGAAGCGGTGGCTTTTTTTTCCCCTTCCTTCCCTCCCTCCCTCCCCCCCTTTCCCTGCAGCTGATCTGAAAGGGAATAAAAGGCTGCGAATAATCATAATAATAAAAGAGAGCAGCCAGAGAGGAGGAAGAAGAGGAGGAGGAGGGGGGAGAAAGCAAGAAAAAAAAAGACGAAGAAGAAATCAGAATAATAAAAGGAGGCTGGGCTCTTTTGCATTCAGGACCTGGACGCTATTGAAAAGGCTTTTGAAAAGTGGTGTTGTTTTCCAGTCGTGCATGCTCCAATCGGTGGAGTATTTTAGCCGGGACGCGGCGGCCCCAGCAGCAGCGTTCAGTGTCTCCGCGACCGGCAGCAGAGGTTAAGGGAAGGCGATGCTTTTACCACGGGCAGCCGTCCGGACTGAGTGCTCTTTAAGTCTGATCATCGCTCTGCTATGTTTGCGAGTAAAGGTACGTTGCACTCCCTCTGTCCTATACTAGAATGTTAGGAGTTTGTGTGCATATGTGTGTTGTGGCCTTGATTTTTCCTTGGTGAGCCGGCGTTCTTCCTAGCTTTCTCCCTCCCCCCCCACAACCCCCCCCCACATACACACACACACACTGAGTTAGTCACTTTCTCAAGAGTGGGCAATAAAACTGTTTGCACCTTGGACTTCTGTGATTGCTGCTTGTGCCTCTTCGTTTTCCTCTCACCTACTTCTGTCCTTTCAGGAATACACATACACACATTTTATTTATATATGTATACACCTATACTATGCCTAGATATTTAAACTCTTCTCCCCTTTGGGTGGTTTCTTTTTCAGATGTGGTTCTCCTGCACTGGGGACTTGGCTTGGTTTTGCCTTAGTAGGTCCGGCGGCACTTCTGCTCTGCCCTCCCTCTTGCTCAAGATTTTGTTTCTCAGCTTGTGTTCTGTTAATGCCTTCTTGGTTTGACGTTTGTCTAGCGCTAACAAATCCCTGCCCTTTTAAGTTGTTTTTTTTTTTCCCTCCGTCTCCAGGCTGGGGAAAACAATCTCTTGAATTTCATTTCATAGTTGTTGGTGGATTTTTTTAAAATAGCGTACTCAATTTCTTAACCTTTTTTTTTTTTAACTGGGAAACGTATTTTCACAGTTGTCACAATGAATTTTACTGTTGCATGTCTAGTCAATGGGATGGGGTTTCTATCTCCTCCTTCCCTTCATCCCTCCACCCCCTCCAATTAAAAAATAGCCTAAGATAACTTTTTCGAAACTCTTTTTTCTGGGGGGGACTTAACAGGTGTCCTCCGCATCTGGACAGTTCGAATTGGAGATCTTATCTATGCAAAACCTGAATGGGGAATTGCAGAATGGGAATTGCTGCGATGGCTCCCGAAATCCAGAGGATAGAAAATGCACCAGAGACGAGTGTGATACTTACTTTAAAGTTTGCCTGAAGGAGTATCAGTCCCGGGTCACTGCTGGGGGGCCCTGCAGCTTTGGATCGGGATCTACTCCTGTCATCGGAGGGAATACCTTTAATTTGAAATTAAATCGGAATAGCGAAAGATACCGGATTGTTCTCCCTTTCAGTTTCGCCTGGCCGGTGAGTCCCAAGTTCTTTCTTGCTGTTTGCGTTTCCCTAGCGAGCGGCATTTAAAGGTCTCTGTCCCTGAGCGTGTGTTCTCTTTAAACTCCCCTTTGGGAAGTGGGGGTGGTGAAATCTTTGCTGAAAGATTCGCGGAAATCCCCACGGGAGTTATGGAAAGCTCCAAATCCCCGCAGAACGCGGCGGCGAGCAGGAGCGGGCTGCTGGCCAGGGCTTTTGGAAGGTAGATTTATAACCGTGCAACTGTCTTGCTTGTTTCCTGAGTGTGCAAACTTGGCTGGTTTGCACTGTGATCTTATGAGCACGATGAAAAAATCTCCTGCATCAGGTGTGCAGAAGGGATCACTTTAAAATGTGCACTTAGAGAGCCTGCTGGAATTAGGTCTCGGTGGCGCGCTCTATCTAACTCCTTTCTCTCTCCCCTCCCGCACCCCGCCCCTGAGGAAATAAGAGGTCAGGAGTTCATTATAAATGTGTCGTGTTTAAAAAAAAAATTAAATCTAGTGTACCAGAGGAGGGAAAATGCAGTTATCGCATGTGAACGCCATCCAAATTGGCACCCTCCCCTTTTCCGTGAGCGGGTGGGGTGTGTCCTCATTGGAGGAGAGGCGGGTAGGAGAAGGCTGTAGAGAGGTAGCCTGTTTCCCGCTTCTCTAGAGGGAGACTTCCCTGCAAGGACCAAGTTGTCAACGCTCGGCTTGGGGCTCGAGGATCGTCGTCACCCCGTTTAAGTTACTTTGCAGCTGCCAGTGGTGGGGAGACCCGTGGGAATCGGAAAGGCTTTTTGTTTGCTTTGGGAGGGGGTAGGAAGGGTGTGCATTTTTCCCACCCTCGTCCCGTGCCCCTTTCTCTCCTCTCTCCGCGGTGTGGCTTCGTTTTCAGCGGTTCCCTGGCTCCTTGGAACAGCTGTGTTTTGCAAACTTCCCTGCTAAGTGCAGACCGCAGAGAGGAGGAGGTGGAGTCTGGAACCATGTGCTCTGGGAGGCACTGCGAGGAACCGCCAAGAGAGCCTCCGCCTTCTTCCATACCCAGGAGACTCGGCTCCCGGGGAAGTGACCCGGCCTAGTAAGAGTCTGCAGCCCCGAACCAATTTTTATTTCTATTTTGAGGGTGGGGAGGGGAGGCTTGCCCATTACCCCCTTTTTAAATAAAGGCCTCTCCGGGGGACTTGCGTACTGCCCACTAATATTGGGGCGTCCTGTCCAGTGCAAAAGTGCATAATTAGATGGCCGTCCTTTGCAGCTTTCCCCCGCCCCGTAAAGGAATCTATAATCGAGGTGGACCCTCGTACAATAGCCAGACTCGGAGAAAATTAGTGGGATGCATCCTCTCTCGGGGGCATGCCGAAATCTCCAGAAACTGCCGTGAGATGAGGAACTTTGGATTTTAAGAGGAAGGATGGGGGGAGTTACTGCTGTCCAGGGGCAGGGACGGACCTGCCGGGCACCAATGGAAGGGCTGCAAAGCCGTGGGTCTGCCCTACGAAAGGGTGGGTGGATTCCGTTCCTGGGAAGAATGCATTCAGCCATGTGCTCTCGAATCCGTGCCCTCTGCTGCCGCCTACCTGTGGTCTCCAAGAGTCGCAGGCTGTGATTTCTCTCCGCTCCCCGAACCCTGGAGAGGGTGGTGTACTTCCGCCTCTGTAGAGTGCTGGGACAGGAATCAAGTCCGCATTTTCGGGAGGTACCGTGACAAAGGGTAGCTAACAAGAGTGTTCTCTGTTGGGACCCTCGTGGGCCTCCCTCACCGGGGTGTGTGCTTGAAAGGAGATAAAACTTATCAAATCTGCCATCCAAGGGAGAAAGACTTCTCTAAAAACCTGTGGCATTTGAAGTTCTGCCAAAGTCCGCAGGGCAGCCCCTGCCCTGGGATCCGGCATTTTGGAAGGGCAGCTTCTGCTAGAGGGCCTCCTATTTTCCCCCACTTTCAAAAAGAAAAGTCTCTGAGCAGCACTTGAACCGAACACTCATTTTCCAAACTCGGGAGTTTAGAGTGGCTTTGCCTGCTAAGAGAACCTTCTTTAGACCTTGGCGGGTCACTAGCCGCCCTTGAACCTGGCCTGGGTTGGATGGGAGGGCTCCGAGGCCTCTTCCCCCTTCCCCATCCTGAAGTGGGGCGAAAGTCATGTGAGGTTGGTTTGAGATGGTGGAGAGGGCTTTATGGTTGATGAGGAGAACCTAACTTCATTGTATAGCTTATTTATCAAAATTTGGGAATAGTAAACTAGCCCTTCTTGATAGAAATGGGAGGACTAGACATCAGACATGGCAGGGGTGTAGGATGTGATTCATGATGTAAAATATGTGATATAAAAATGATTCATTTTTTAACAGGACATTTGTTGTTGTTCCAAGACAATAAGGGTTACGGTTACCTGCTATCATAAATATCTTGACAGACTTTAAGTTTCATGTTTAATAACCTTGTTTGATGTTGGAAGTGGGAAATTTGAGGCTTATTTTTCCTTCAGCATAACTTGAAAGTGTAAAGTTTGGTAGTTTCCCTTAAAATCTCCAAGGGTGGTTAGCAAGATGTTTATATTCGTGTTGAAACAAAAGGTGCTTAATCATTCACCTAACCTGGTAATTAAATAATCATAAAATAGACTTTGGATTTGAAGGATGGCCTTGAAAATCTGGGCTAGGGGGAACATGGTCAGGGTATGAAATGCAAACTTTGAAGTTCCAAGAAGTCTGACTTAGTTGTTCTTCCAGCCCAATAAGTTCTGCAAGTGCAGGCATTGCACTCAGATAATGACCTTGATCAAACAAGGGTTTTCTAATGCTGGAGAGGAAGAGGTGGAAGTGATTTAGGAAGATATGAAATACAAAACACATTCCAATGTTAATATATTAAGCCCACTAAAAGTTTGCCTGCCTGCCTGCCTGCCTACCATCAGTATTTTGTTACATTTACTTGGCTTGGATGACCCTGACCCCATTTCATAGTTTTATTATTTTTTAAGGCATTAGCTTTATGCCCTTATTGTAAACTTTTTTTTTTGAGAAATAGGCTTATGATTTTGGAAAAGGGAGACTGTATCTTCCAATAATGCCCTTTATTCAAACAAGAAGATGAGGAATTATTTTGTAACCAATCAACCTTATTAAAGTGCCCCCCCCCCTTCCCCAATGATGCTGGTCCCCAGTTAGTGACTGCTTATTTAGAAAATCTATTGGAAAGGCAGTAGGATGCACTGGAACAGATGGCTAATGTGGAATTAGAAGACTGATTCTGTTTCAAATATTAGCACTGCCATTTGTAACCTTTCTAACTTTAAAATTTAGGGGATGGGCTAGACTAGATGGCCTTTCAAGATGCTGTGATCCTATAATTCCCTCTACAGGTCCTAAAAACTTATTTTAGGTCTCTAGAAAAGTAACAAGTTAAATTGTATTGATGAAAAACATTCAGTTATAAGGCTAAGCTTTCTTGGCCCAAGGAAGAGATCAACATAAAAACTTTAGAATTGTTTTTAATTTAAGTTTTCCCACAGGTACAGTTAAGTCTCTCTTGCCTGACCAAACACCTTAGTGGATAGTGATAACATTGACCCAGTATTTAAAACAATTGCAAATATCAACTTAATAGTAAAGCATAAATCATTTGAAATATGAGCTATGTGTACCAATGAGGCTGCCAACTCTGACCTGCTTTTTGCTTATTTGGTGAATGACCCAACTACTACCCTCTGGAGACCTTTAGGTAGAAATGTACACTGCCAAAATTTTAATCTTAAAGTAATTTTACCCCCTTTCCACACCTTGATTTATTCCCCAGATGTTCTGTCTGTACCTTGTATGCACATAACCTGAAGTTTCTGTAGCATTCCTTTTGGATTTCAGCTCACATCTCCCAGAAACAGGTCAAGTGTTTCCTGGGGATGTATTCAAATTAATACAATGCATACAAACATGGGGCATGTGCTTGCTCCTGGCAAGATACTTTACATACATAGAGATGTAAAACATACTTTGCCCAAACAAGCTACCTTTAAAAACACAAGTGGGAACAAGTAGGGTGGTTGTTGTTTTTCCCCCCTTTGAAAACAGCCATAGGCTTCAGGGAAATAATGAAAAAGAAAGTCACTGATCACCCTACCTGCTGAAGTGGCTTGAACTAAGGTGTCTGGAGAAGGAGTTACCAAATTCATTCATTTTTAAGGCAATTGCATTTACTCTGTTTCTTCTCTTGCTAGCTCAGGTGCAGCTTTCCCTGTTCACTCTTTTCCTTCCTGTAGGTCTGTTGCCCTGTTTCCTAGCAACTTATTCAAACCTCCAATCAATTAAATGAATTTACAACCCACCAACCACACAGGCAGTATTCACCAGGGAATTAAAAAAAAATTCTACAAAATGAAGTGTGCAAAGAATATGTATTTAAAGGACCAACCAGTGATTGCTACTTAAATGCACAAACTACTGAAAGTTCAGATTAACTAGAAGCACTTAAATGTATCCAGTACTGGAAAGCTTTATACCCAATGGTAATGGTAATGTCTTTAAGACTTTCCCCAACAGAAGGGCAAAGGGAAAGAGTTTAGCATGGGAAAAAAGTTATCAAAAAAGTAGCCAAGGCAACAAGGGTTTACACACACACACACACACACACACACACACACACACACACACCCTTTTGATTCTAAAGCAGGAATGCAAACAGAGGGCTGAGAAAAGGATGCATGGGCAATGATGGTGCAGGACATTTATTGGACAATCATGGTATGTCTAGAATTTGGTTATATTTAAGCTTTAAAGATTAGTCTCAATTTGGGAGAAAGTATAACTAATCTAATGATCCGCTTAATCCCCTGGATGTGCATAAAATCAATTTGGGAAGATTTAGTTTTGTGAATGAATTGCCCTTGTTAGGAATCTTAGTACCTTATTTGACTCTACCAGGTTGTCTCAGCTTCCCAATATATGGAATGACATTCCTTGGAAATATGGGTTGAGCTCATTAATTAAATATGGCCCATAAATAGGACTAACATCAGTTTTCTGGAGTTGCGCAGAATACCAATTGAATGCCTCTAGAAGGACAGTTAGGTGATCCTTGGCCTCTCTGGAGGAAGGACACATGATTATGGAAAAGTCAGGATTTAGAAATAATGCACCTGGGCCTTGAGTGAGGGCCCAGAGAAGCCTTGTTGTGGCCTGGCCTCTGGTGTCCAGTTACTGGTGGCCTCTGAAGCCCTGTGGCCCTTGTTTTTACAATGTAAATGACATTCATTACTGGTATGATGGAGAGAAGAAATTTTAAAATGTGGCTAGAAGTGGTTAAAGTGGTCTGTAAATAGTCAAACATTCCGAGTCCTCTACCAGCTCAACCCAGTTTTTATGCACTTTTGGTAAATAAGTAGAAGGGCTTCTTGTCCAGGCTTGCTCCGTGTGAACCTGAGTGTTGTGCTTGGCTAGCTTCTAGGTATTCTATCTATTAACCTTGCCACCCTTTTGTAACTGGTGCATTTAATTATCAGTGGGATGCTTTTGAAACAGGTAGGGGTAATGATAGGAATAAGTATAGCCATTTTTTAGGAGCCTATAAGAAAGGATGGCTTCTGGGGGTCTGCTGTGGTACGGTTTCGTGGGAAAATAACTTTGTCACCAGATAAAGTTCTAATGAGACGTCCGGCACACCACAGCTGAAATCACTTCTCTACCACCAAAGTCTATTTAAAATTGGAGATGTATGCTATAGGTTAAAATAAGGGGGGGTGGGGGGTGGAATGGATTTGAAATCTTTGAGGCATTGTTGGGTTAATGCATGCTAGGCCACCCAGACCGAAGCAATGCTGGCTAATATTAACCAAGAACAATAGCTTGGTCGTATTGACTGCAGGGAGGATTACAGAACATAATGGGGCCCATCCAAAAATAATGCTAATACAGGACAAGCAACAGGAAGCTGCAGTAGACTCAGCAGAGCCCAGCTCCCAGACAAACTGTGGACTGACTTCACACAATGGCAGCTCCAACCCATTAGGTATTCACAGGATGCTCATTATTCTAACAGGCTTGCTAGATCAGAGCCTGGCCTGGTTTTATTGGCTACAGCAAGCCCGCAGTATCGGGACATTTCGTGTTCATCATTTTGGCAAGGGGTGGGAGTGGGGGGCAGCTGCCTTGAAGTTCTTGACTACAGCTTTGTTTTGTCTGGGGCTGCTGAGAGGAAATGGCTCCTAACAGCACTTAATATAATTCCTTTTTTTTTTTTTTGGTGGCACCCCCCCCCCCCTTCCCCCAGTGTCAATGAGGTGATTACCTCTATCAGTGCCAAGAAAATGTAACTTTGTGACATCTAAATATTCCTTGTCCATAGTCCCATGTCCAGCATCCAGGAGCGTGCAGGGGCTGGACCAGAGAAGAGTGACTTAGTGGGCCTTCCTGGGGAAGGGTCCAGCTGGCCTTTGCTCTAAGCCCTTTTTGTTCCTGTGTCTCATGAAGGAAGGAGGGGGGAATTCCCTCCATCGGAGCTCTAGCTCCTCTCTCTTCACCTAGTAGGTGTCTAACCCATGTGCCACCCCCCCCATTCCTGCTACATTCTGCAAGAGGTGATAATCATTCACTTTGCAAACCTATTCAGAATACTGTAAAGGACCCCAGCGTTGCCCTCAGGCTATTGTTCCTGGATAATGGGGGGGGGGCACTCAGTAACCTTTGGTTGAATTTGGAGGGAAGGGAGAGGGAAATCCTTGTAAGACAGAACCACAATTGAATATTTTAAAGTTCTGCACTGGCCCATTTTGGCTGGGGGGGTGGGGGGATGGGGCCTTCCAAGAGGGGAAAACTCCAATTGTTTAGAAAACTTCTCTTGGCTGATGATCCTGCAAATAGTTACTGTGCTTTGAGGAGGGGGGGCTGTTCTAAAATTCCTGAATTTTATGAGAATGACCCCTCTAACTGTTGGACTTGGTATTCAGCTGCAAGTAGTGCTCTTTTGATAGCTTTAAAGAGAGGTATTTAAGGGTAGGGTGGCTTCTCCCCCTTTTCCCCCTGGGTATTCATTAAACCTCTATGGTTTGAACATTTACATACTACTTGTTGGATGTTTCTTTTAAAATCTGCCTTGGTCTCTTAGAATCTCAGCTTTCTGGTCCAGATCAGATTTACAGTGGCTAATTGGGTGTGACTTTATCATAGTTCACTGCTGATTTGTGGCCCAGGACCTTGCTTTGATGGAATAAGGTAGTTGATCTGGAATTTTTGTGTCCAAATGTATATTTGGGGATGGGCAAAGGTCAGGGGTGGGCATGGGAAAAATCAAACTTCCTTGGCCTGAGCTGTCATTCCTAAGATATCTTAGTTGTTGATCTATAGGGGGGGGGGGGGGGCGGCAGTTCCCATACCCCATGAAGTGCATAGGTTACTCAAAACTTGCTTTATACCTGAATAGCTGGGATGGACCTTGGGAGAAAAACATACCTTTCCAGCAGACACATTTCTCTGATGGGAGTAATCTGAGATGGTGATTTTGTTCTGTCTTAATATGTGTGTGTGATCAGTCCAGCAAATAGTTGTCAAATGCCTACTATGTGCCAGGCATGGTGCTCAAAGATGGAGCCCTAAAAATTATCCCCTTCCTTGGGGAGGGGGGAAACATTTTCACAGAAAGTCATGGTGAATACATTCAGGTGATGTGGAAAGGGGAGAGCACCAAGCCCTGGAGAGAGAGGGAGAAGGAGACACCTAGGCTAAGAGGTGACCTGAGAAGGGAGCCAGGACTTCTGGGCTCCACAGCTGCAGGGATGGGGGCAGCCGCTGCCTGGCACATAGATATGGGTTAGGAATAGTGTGCTTGAGAAGCCAGAAATGGCTGGAGGGCAGCATTCATGAGTGAAGTGGAATGAAATGAAATCAGTCTAGAAAGATAAGTTGGAGACAGATGGTGAGGGATGTTAAAAATACCAAACAAAAGTTGGGGTTTTATTCCATGGAACAGTAGGGAGTCAGACCTGCTAGAGTAGGAGAGTGGCCTGGGTAGCCCTATGCTCTGGGAATAGCCATTTGGAAGGATTGTGGAGAGGGTAAAGATGGAGGAATGGATGGCCTGTCCTCTGGAGGAAGAGTGGAAGGAAGAGTGGGGTCATAAAACAAAGGAACCCAGCACCCCTTCTTTCAGATTCTGGGATTCCTCAAAGGCCCAAATTTAACTGTAATCATTAAATGTCAGTAAGATAAGAATAGGATAAAAGTAGTGAAAATAAAGGCAGAAAAAATAGATAGATACACACATATTCATATACACAGAGTATAGTCACACAGATACAAAATTTAGCCATTTGCTTGAAAAATTCTCCAGTCTGGTATTTGGGGATGTTCACCACAAAGATTTTTTTTGCCCTTCCTTTCCCTCAGGGTGAGGAGGTGTTGGTAAACAACTCTTGAGAACTCACTCCTTTAACTCGGAAAAGCTTGGGAGACTAAAGTACTTGATCTTCCAAGGACTTATGCAAGACCTGAAGGAAAACAGCTTTGAATATTAATGGCTGCAAAGAGAACCACTGCCTCTATGAATTCCTATCTATTTTTTTGGCTTAAAATTTTCTTTTGCTGAGGATCTAATTTTTAAAGCTTGTGCAAGGCTGTCAAAACTTTTAGTATCATTGCCTTTAATCAGAGGATTAATTACATCCACATTGTTGATGAGAAGGTGAAGGGCACAGGTAGCAAGCCACACTGCCAGCAAATGGAGGACTTAATTACAGCACAAGCCAATGTGGTGCCTTCATTTTATTTTTCAGACTTGGACCTTTTCCTTAGTTGACTTTCGAAATAGCAGATTGTTACTGCTCTGTGAAAAGAGTCCTGTGATCTGTAGGAAATCCCAAGAAATTTTAAGAGGCTTTAAATAAGGTGTAACTTTCACTAATAAAATATTAACAACAACAACAAATAGTCTTGACTGATAGCCACAACACAAGAGGTGAGGCCATGTCTCAGCTTGCCCTGCTTTGCTTACTTTTCTAAGCATTTTCCCACAGTTATCAGTGAAGGAAATGGAATCCCAGTCAGCTTTGAATATGAAACATATTTAGGCCATATTCCAAGGCAATGCCTATCACTAAATAGATTTCCATTCAAAAGACTACATGCTGTGTCATGTCGTGAGAAATAAGGCCTACTTTAAGTCTTGAAGTTAGCTTTCTGCCTACGCCTTACAGGTGTTTACTTTTCCTACTTAAATCATTGTTTGTTTCTAGTAACATAATATTTAATTGATATATTCCAGTATCACAAACGGTTGATATCTAACTAGGGCAGAGCAAGTATGTGTTAAGTAAATAAGCAAGTATCTATGATTCAGAGAATTTAAAATTCTTCTCCCCTTCATCCCTCCAAATACACACACACACACTTCCCTGGTACCAAAATAGAAGAAAGTTTATTTAAGCCTGGAGTTTTGTGACTGGCTTTATAGTGGAATCACAAGTGAAGATTTAACCAGGTTGAAGTAAAGGTGGGAATTTGCTAATGAACTGATAAAATCTTTCCTTTCTTTTCTCTCTCTCTCTCTCTCTCTCTCTCTCTCTCTCTCTCTCTCTCTCTCTCTCTCTCTCTCTCTCTCTCTCTCTCTCTCTCTCTCTCTCTCTCTCTCTCTCTCTCTCTCTCTCTCTCTTTCTCTCTCTCTCTCTCTTCCCCCCCCCCCAGAGATAAAAGGTACGTTCCATATAATAGTTGGCACATTGCCAGTTTCCAAGGAGTCTGTCTAGTTGGTGGATGCTCACAATTATTATTAGAATGTTAGATTCCATTGACAGATAGTTTCATCTATTAATGTGACCCATAAGTTTACCGTTTTCTCCTGGGTTTTTCCCTCGTATTCACCTCCCCCTCTCTACCACACCCCCCCCCCCCCCTTGCCATTGCAGGCTTTGTTTCACAAAGTCTCTCTTTTCCACCAACCCCTCCCCTCTTAGTTCCAAGATTCATCAGTTCTTTCCTTTAGTTACTTGATACTTGTGGGAGCAGTGATGGTCTAGCACAGACACAGCTTTCAAAGGGGTGCTGAAAAGGAAAAAAGGTCTCTAGAGATTGCCCAGTCAGGGTTCAGTGTGTAATCTTAGCAATGCCCCTTACTTTTCACTGTGTGCGGATTTTTTTCCCCCTCTCTGGGCAAATACCTGGTTAACTTAGAATAAATTCATTGTCTGCTTTTCTTATGTGCTATGGTTAGAGCCCAGCACATTTGGGAAAACTATATTCCAAGTGTCAGTCTATAGCAAGGTGGCATTTCCTGATTAAGCCCAGGAGATGCATTAGTGATGACAATAATAAGCTCAGGAAGGTGAAAGGTCCTGTTTATCAGGCTGGATAAGGTAGCTTAAGGGGTTAGGAGAGTTTGTCTTTGGGAAAAATCTGTTGCTTAGTTTAAATTTAAAACAGACACAATCCAAACTGATTATGAATGCCATTTTTTTTTCAGGTGAGCTTTCTCCTTATAATTGGCATTTGTGGGAAAGAGGCAGGATTATATGAAACTTGGTCAATCTTCCTCCCCCCTACCCCCCTTTCCCATTGGAGTCACTACATTGATTCTTTTGTCTGTTTTACAGAGATCCTACACTCTCCTCGTGGAAGCTTGGGATTACAGCAATGACACCAATAGTAAGTATTACATGTTCTATAAACCTCTCACCAAGATCACCTGCAGAAATCCACAGAATCCACTTTCAGACCAAAAGTGCCATTCCCAATCTTCCCTCAGATGCACTCTCTCTGGCTAACCTGTTCCCCTGCCTTTACTCCTATTTCTCCTGTCCTGAGCTTGGATGACACTGTAGCAACTGTAGCAGGGGGGTGGGGGGATTCTTTTAACTTTTTTAAAAGATCACATTAATGAAAAATTGGTCATATATCACTTTTCATGAAATTATTACTTGGACCTATAAAGTATGATAAACCTACTTACCCTTTACCCTAGTATCTGAAAGATATTTCACTAACTGTTTTCAGCTTGATCTTGAAAAATTTCTTCTGTCCTTAGAAAGGGTAGTCTTCAAAAGGAGAACTAGGTTTTAAAACACCAAGTAAATTAGTAATTTCAGAGTTATCTCAGTGTACAGCAAGATCCCTTGAGGATGGCAAAGATCTTAAGTGACATTTCCACAGACTCTCCATTCCTTTATTCTTTGAAAGAGTTCCTAATTATCCCTCCCTCTCTACATAAGGCCTTGATCAATACAAAAGCTCTCCTCAAAGCAGGTAAAGTTTTCATGTTTTTGGCCAAAAATGATAGTACTTTACAATTACAGCAGCATCCTCTGTCTAATTGTATTTAAATACTGCTTTCATTCTTGAATGACTACTTACACAGTGAAAATCTCCCAGCTAAGTGAAACTTTTAAGAAAGTATATCTTATATAGTCAGAATAGAGCTCTTGGTGCACTATTGCATTTCCTGGCAAATCCTATAACAACTCTGAGACTTATCTGTAAAATGGGGATAATAATTTTTGTAAATCCTGCCTGTCAAGTAAGACACTGTATTCTAATTGCCTTGATAACCTTAAAGTGCTACATAAATATAGTTTTGTGTTTTCTTATTCCTATGAATCCTCAAGTATCTACTTCTTGTTTTGAATGCCTCCCAGACCTATGTTATCCCTAGCACCCCCTTCAGTCTTTTCCCTTTGCTTTGCTGCCTTCTTTTCTGAGGAAAATCTGCTAGGGATGAGGAAATTCAGCGTTGCTCTCTCTACCTACATTCTGGGATGATATTGGGACCTTGTTATAGAGAACCCAATGTTAACTGCTGAAAGAGTAATAACATGTATTGTGCCAAAATTCTCACAGGATAGTTACTGCTCATCTTGTCTGGATAACTTCAGAGAAAATCATTTATGCAAAGTTACCAGCTTTTACTTTACTTCTGTCAAATAAAGAAAGTATATGAGAAAGTATTCTCTCTCTTCCTCACTCTCCCCTCCCCCCCCCTCTCCTCTCTCTCTTTGTCTCTGTCTGTTTCTCTGTTTCACCCCCCCCCCCCCCCACACACACACACACACACTTTATCTCTCCTCCTTTCTCTCTGCCCTCCCTGTCTTCTTCTCCCCATTTCTCACACACATATACATTTGGGCTGTTCCCCTCTCAGATGTTATACTTACAGGTAGGACTGTGGAAAGACTGAAGGAGAAAACCAGGGAGAACATGTCTTATTTAATTCTGGCAATTTTTTTTTTCTTGTACCTATTGCCAAATAGCTAATACCAGTGTGACCCATATGTACCTGTCCGTTTAGCTCATTTTCTCCCTCAGTCATTGGAGCCAAGTTTAACAATATTACATTGACCTATTTTATAAAAGCCCACCCTCTCCATTTTTACCCTGGATCTCTCATTTCATTGACACAGGAAATTCTGCAAGAATAAATTCTCCTTTACTGATATGCATTGATCCCTATTCTTTAACTGATAGCTTTCAAGAGATCCTGGGGCACTGCGTAGTTTATTGATTTGTCCTGGGTTGCAAAGGCAGGATTTTAACTCTGGTCTTCTGATATTAAGACCTGTTCTTTCTCCCTTTTTTTACTCTGTATCTCACCTAATCATTATGACTATTTTTTAAAAATTCTAATTAAAATCTCTTGGCATATATGCTTATCTTTCACCCTCCTAAATTTTTTGAAACCATTAATATGTTATATATAAGAGGTGGCATTTATATTGCAACTTAAAGTCTATAAAGTTCTATACCCTTGTTCTTAAATTTTTTCATAATAATCCTTTAGTAGCTACTTCCTAAGCATTCTTATTCCCATTTTCCAGAAGAGAACAGTGAGGCTCGGACAATATCTTACTCATTACCCAGTGTCAGAGGCAAGTACTGAACTTGAGGTTTTCTTTGACTCCCAAATCCAGAATCTCTCCATAATATACCATTGCCTCACAATATATTCCAGACCTAGGCACCAGGGACAGAGAAAGACCATTATACTCTTTATGATGTGGTCACAGATCTACAGGTTTTATACCTTTTTTCTTGGGAGATCATCTACCAAACAGGTCAGATAGGGCAGTGCATGGATGGCTATGGCATCTAGTAATAAGGTAGTCATTTTTTTTAAGCAAGCAAGTTCCTGCTATTTGTTAAGCACTGTGCTAAACACTTTAGAAGTAGTATGTCTTTTGATCTTGATAACTGTTTAAAGATATAACAATTATACCCATTTTATAGTTGAGGAAACTGAGGCAGACAGAAGATAAAGTGATTTGCTCTGGGTCACACAGCTACTAATTGTCTGAGGCTGCATTTGAACTTGGGTCATCTACATGCCTCAATGATCTGCATTGAAGTCAGAAATATATAATTCTGCATGTCCCAAATTTTGACAAGTTACTTAACTCACCATGATTGATTTTGCATTCCCAGCCTTGAGATATTTTGTTAAGGGCCCCCCAAAGTAAGGGGATATGAGGATAAGAGGAAAATACTGCTTTAAGACTTGTAGTAAGAAAAGACAAGTTGCTATTATTTTCTACCTGTTGAGTGTTTGTAATTCAAACTCTGCTCTTCCACCCTGGAGAGAGGGAGGTTAGGTTCTTTTTGTTTGTTTGTTTTGTCTTTAATTTTTTAAATTACTGTCATTGTGATAGATTATCTGGATTGAGTTAGCTACCTTCAGAGCTTCTGTGTCTATGCCTCTAAATGAACAAGGGCTACAATATTAAAATAATTATTCTGGAGCAATGGGTACTGCCAGCCCCTGGTCTGGGAAGAGCATGTCACTCCAAGAGGCTGGTCCAGGGGAAATTGAGTGTTTACATGAACTCCTTTTAGAGAGCAAGTTCTGAGGCTGGTTTCTTGTCATCAATCCCATTACAGTGTTTTTATTAGATTACAAGACTGCTTTGTATAAAGTTCCACGTTTTTATTTCAGGGAGGGTAAATGGTTTCAGTTCCATTGTAATTCTTAATAAATATGCAAATGTAGAACCCAAGACAGGAGATTTTTCTTCAAAGCTCAGCCTTATTGGCAAAGAGTCTTATCTGGTGTCCTAGTCAGTCCCCTTTCTCCCTCCCCTCCCTGCCTTTGATCCTAGGGCTTTGCTTAGGAAAGGGGAACCTATTCTTACTGGACTCCCTCTTCCCTTCTCCTGGGTCTGCGATGGTATATTCTGGAAGTTCTATGGGAAATCACCCCTCTGCAGTCAGGGTTGAAGCCTCGGGTCCCAGACAGCCATGTCAGATTCTTTTCCGTCAGGGGATTCCTCCTGCCCTGGGAAATAGCCCACATCCTTATACAGTGCTCCAAAGGGACACCAAAGATGAGTTCAGGCCCTCCTTTAGAAACATTTAGGCAAGTGTGCATCCCACAGACTTGGCTCCTGAGGGGCATGGCCTTTGCAGGGAGAGCTTCTGGCATGTTCTCTGTCTCCAAGAAAGCATGAATCATGCAGGTAGAAAGGGATCTGTAGAGACCTTCTCGCTTTCTTAAAGTCCCATGAAGATCTGACGCTTGGACTCTCGCAGCTTGGCTTGGCAGGGAGGGAGTGCTTTCAGCCGGAACCTACATGCTTCCCCCTCTGAGACAGTCACCGCTCCTGATAGGCAGGTATAAACAACACTGGAGACATTTTTGGCCCTCTCTGCGGAGATTATACGTGTTCCCTTATTAGGATATCCAAGGGCCTCAGGCCCACCACACTCACTCATTGAACCTACACAGCAAAAACAGCTTCATAAACCCGCATTTTTGCCATTCTTTCAGTTGTGTTTATTTGCAAAATTGAAGTTAAGCTAGTAAAAATTTATCTGCAAGCTGCTCTGTTTATGGGCCCTTTAATGAGAGTGTAAGTCTATGTGAAGGCCTCATTGGAGAGCTAGATCCTGTGTGTGTGCTCCAGCTAATGAAACCCAGAGGGCAAGGCAGGGCCAGGTGGGGCAGGAGAGAGCCTCAGTGCTCCAAGCGCTGTCTGATCATGGTCACCTGGCCCACTGCCTCCCCAGGTGTGCAAGCTATCCAAGTGCTGGGCCTGAAAATAGCAGGCGTGTAGGTGGGGAAGAAGCGCATTAAGGAAAAGGAAAGTAGACTTCAAAGGACTCTTCTTGAAGTGTGATAGCTCAGACATTCACTGGCAAGCCTGTGAAATGGGGGGGGGGGGAGGGCAGGGGTGTGTCCTCGGGCTCTGAGGGGAACTTGGGGTACCTCCACAACCTAAAAAGGCCTTTGCACTGCACTAGACAGATAGTAGAATATTCAGTAAATATCTGGATGAATGCTGGTCAGCCCTGTCTCCTTTGAACCCCCATTTACCTATCTAAATCAAAGGACATATTTTTGTACAATTTTGTACAATTTTATTCAGATATTTTAATTTACTGGTTAAGGCTGCTCTTTCAAATGCTGGTTCCTTTTTCATTTTACAATACTTTGTATTTTTAATATAGAAAGCCACCAGGGATAGACTAACCCCCATCATCTACTTTCTTGGGGACCCCTTTTGGCTTTAAGAAGGCTTGTGCTTGCCAGTGGCTCAATTAGATGGAGCCTCATTCAGCTGTTGAATTTCCCTCCCAGACCCGGACAGCATTATCGAGAAAGCCTCCCACTCGGGCATGATTAATCCCAGCCGACAGTGGCAGACTCTTAAGCAGAACACTGGCATGGCCCACTTTGAGTATCAGATCCGAGTCACCTGTGATGAGCATTACTACGGCTTCGGCTGCAATAAGTTTTGCCGGCCCCGAGATGACTTCTTCGGCCACTACGCTTGTGACCAGAATGGCAACAAAACCTGCATGGAAGGCTGGATGGGACCAGAATGTAATAGAGGTAGGTTGGGAGCAATTGAGAATGATGGGGGCTGCTTTACTCCAGAGTCCTCAGCCTGGAGCCCCTGTTGGGAAGCCCTCTTTCTGCCACCATCCATTTGGCATCCTTGGGGCTGTGTTAGACCTGCAAGGTGAATCCCAGAATGGACCGAGGAACCCATTCAGGAACTGCCTCCCCCCCCCCCCCCCCCTTGGTTTTGAAGTGTTTCTGAGGGAGTCAGAGATCATTATGGAACAGTCTCAGGTTTGGAACTAGAAGTCTAGAAAGAATGTATTCCACCTTGTAATCCCAGAGGAGGAAACTGAGACACTCAGCAAAGTTAAATGGCTTGCTTAAGGACCAAAAGTGTAGGATGTGGCAAAGCTGGGGTTTGAATCCAAGCCCTGTGACCTGAGAATCAGCAGAGTTTTCTGCATCACAGAATACTTGATTTGAAAGAGACCTAAGAGATAATCTAGTCCACCCCCTCATTTTACAGATGAGGAAATCGATACTTGGAGAGCTAAAACCACTTGGGCATACTTTCATCAGAACTAGGACTAGAACACAGATTTCCTGACTGTTCAGTGATAGTTTCCCCTCTCTACCATACTTCCAAGCCAATTAGATATTTTTTAATTTAAAATTTTTTTTCAGTCTTCTGCCTACAAATAGAAGGGAAAAAATGTCTCTCTGTTACCTTCAGTTAATTTTATTTTTTTGTGAGTGCTGAGTTGGTGCATGGTGTGTTAGCTTTCACATCAATATTTGCTTAGTTCTGAAATAATTAACAGTCTTATAACTTTATGGATATGTTCCCTAAATCCTGGCAGGTTTGAATGGGCAGTTGATTGACTCATCCACAGAAATGTTCCCACATAAACCCTATTAGAGGCTGGCTTTAAAGCCTAGGACTTCCCTCCTTGGAGGATTTAGAACTCCTTTCCCTGACACAAATGGCCCATAAGTAGATCATTCCAGGACTTGATTTTTGTCCAGCCTTCTGGCATTGAGCTGAGTCTTGGAAAATGGATGTGATCCTCCAGTGGATCTATGCTGGCGAGCAATTCCAAAAAGCACTTTGCATGTTATTTAATTTGATCCTCTCCTAGTTGTGAGGTGGGGGCTCTTATCTCTTTTTTTTTAACAGATTTTACAGATGAGACAGTTGAGACTGAGTGACTTGCTCAGCCATCCCTTTAGTAAGTTTCTGAGTCAGGGTTTGAACCTGGATCTCCTGAGAAGCACAGCACTCTCTCCATCATAACCTTGGGTTCCAGTTTGATAGGCTTACTAGTGTATCAGGGTTACTTCAGTACCATTAGGAAGGAATGGGTCAGCTTCAGAGGAAATCTGAACACCAATTAGGTGAAATTGGGGTTTCAAGGAGAACTGAAACATTTCAAGAGGTGTTCAGGGAAGAAATAATCTATTCTTGGATCCAGCTAAGTTTTTCTCCTAATAGTGGACTTGGTATTTTTCAAAGACTCCAGGTAGAAGACACAGCTATTTTGTATGGCTAGGAGGTTTGACAGGGACAGGCCAGGAGAAAGGAGAAATCTAGTGCCCCTAGTTTTAGGGAAAAGATCACTCAACCATCTCAGAGACCTTTTCATTCTAACCTGGTTTCTAGACACTGTCCTTACTAACTTATAAAGAAATGGGACTAGATCTCTTAAAAAAAAAATCCCATTTGACCTCCCCAAATCCTAAGATGCCTTTTTTTTTTTGGCTGGACGAGGGATGACACTAATCTTTCAAGGATGATATTATGTTGCATGTAGTGGAAACATCCCTGAGAAGATGACCCATTCAAGTTAGCTTGTCATATAAAGAAAAAGAAAAGTCCAATACATGACATGTTACTGAGATCTGACTCTTACTGGTTAATAAGACATTTTAGTGCTCATTTATTTATTGACCTCTTTCAGAAAGTAGGATGTAATATTGTTTTGTTACATTATAATATGTTACAAACCACCTATTTAATTAAGCCTGGTTTTATTTGGACCAATGATCTTTGCTGTAGTGCTGGAACTTCACTAGATAATGAGTTCTACCCAGAGAGCTAAGCATTCCTTGGTAACCTTTTTTAAGAGCTGGGAGAAGAAAAGAGGAAGATTTGGAGTATTTTATTCTTTTTTTTAATATATAAGTTTATTTATTTGGGGTATTTTATTCTAAGGAAGGAGAGAGTAGGAAAAAGGATGCCCTAACCCTTGCCCCTTTGTCTCCTCCTGCTCATGTTAGAAAATATGTAAAAGCCCTTTCTTACCCCTGTCTCCTTGGACTGCAGATGATCAGAAAGCCTGCTTCTATGTTTGGGGATAGACAATGACATGTGCTTACAGTTTTAAAGCTAAAGATATTAGTTGAATCGCTGGATTTGCTGTGGTGGGGCACCTCCTACCTTATTCTCTTTCCAGAAGACTTGATATTAGAGACCTTTTAAATCGTGGATTTTGGAGGATTACAGCACTAGTCAGAGATTTAAAAACATTCCCACGATGGTGTGGAAGCTAGAAGCTGACAGTATGCTGACATATGTTTGTATACTTCTTAAAAAAAATTCTTAACTCTATTCCCACAGCCATTTGTCGTCAGGGATGTAGCCCTAAACATGGTTCCTGTAAGATCCCAGGAGAATGCAGGTAATATTTATATCTCTCTCTTTCTCTCTCTCTGTATCAAGCAATTTTATTTTAATCTTGGTTTAGCATGCTATCTCTCGCCATTGTACTGGGGAAGACTGGGAAACATATTAAAAAAATGGGGATCTTAAGTGCTTATTAAATCATACCAGCTGTCTGATGAAACACAAACACTCCTTTGCTTTCTTGAAAAACTGGAAAAACTGTATGAGAGGGCAAATTCAGTCACCTCCTGCATTGACTATTGACCAATTCCACCTCTAAATTGGGAGCAGATTTTTGTAATCTTTTAAGACTGCACAGCCATTCTGGCTCTTTCTTTAGCCAGTCCTCCACCAGAGTGTTTATTTTCCTCCTCACCCTCCCTAGTCTCTTCTCCTTTTTCTCCTGGATTGCCCTTCCCTTCCCCCACTTTTCCCATCAATAGGCAAAAGTCAAGCATTCTTTAGAATGGGATTAGTAAAATCTCTTGGTTCCTTTGCCTTTGAGAGCCAGGCTCCAAGTGCTGAGAGGTTAATAACAGGGATGGAATCTTGTCAGGAGAGACTGATGAATGCAGAATTTTGTTTTTCGCCTTTGAAGTCGGTTCCATTCTGGCCAAGTAACAATACATCCCCAATGCTGGGACCTACCCAAACCATCTAACAATTAGATTTTGGGAGCTCTTTGAGTTATATTTTGTATTATTACTTGACATTTGGGAGGACACTTTAAAAGAAAATTCTTACTGGTATTCTATGTAAAATTTTAGAGAAAAATGAAATGAAAAAACGAAAACCCATCATAACTGAGGTTTTTAAAATATCCTTAGTATTTGGTTTTGTTTTTTCTTGGGGAGGGGGGTGATCACAACAAAAATGACAACTAGCCCAAATTGTATCTGACCAAACAAAGGAAGTTAAGGAAGTTTGCAGAGCTGGTTTTTTTGAATGCTACGCTTTATTTAGAGCCCAATAATCTGATAGGTTGCAAGGCCTGGTTGCAAAGCTTCCCCATGGGAGCTACTCTGGTTTTAATCAAAGGAGGTTTGTTCACCCTTCTCCAAAGGACTCTGAGGAAACCAGACTGACCCATGGATTTTTTTCTATTTTAAAATAGGTATAGTAATCTGGTTAGTTCTAGAGAGTAGTGATGACTCAGGACAAGACTGGAAGCTCAGAATTAGGGTACATCATTCCTTTGGTTTCATTCATTCTCTCCTTTGTAGTCCCACACTTTTGTATTTTATGAGCCTTCTCTTTTCAAGAAGAAAATTGGGATGTGACAGTGGCATATCAATAGAATGCTTTTTTTTTTTTTAAAGTGGTCGAGAGCCAATAGAGGGAAATGCCCCTCTCCCTCCCCCCCCCCCCCCTTTTTTAAAAATGAGAACAAGAGATGCTCATCTGGTAAAACAGCCCCTTATACTAGATTTTGTTTTTCTGTATAAGAGTCATTGCTCCAGTCCTTCTAATATTTAACTGCACTGGTGTTGGATGATTCTAATGTTTAACTGCATGGCTGTCAACCGTTTAGCTGAAATACACCTACATTAACTTTTCCTAATTAATAGCCTTCTAGAGTCAATCAGACTTGAAGTGTCATTAGTGCATCTGAACTGGGCCAGATGCTTAGATGTCTATCAGCTGAGTCTAACAATGATTTGTGCTACTGTCATCAAACTAAACATGCCTTATAGGGGGTGCTGTCTCCTAGCCAGAACAACAGGCTTTGTTTCCAGGTTTTAGGCCTTTCTCTTTCTAATGCTCACCTCCCACTCACTGCCCAGACATGCACTGGTGCCCTTATTTACTTAAGGTGCAACTTTCCCACACTTCATTTGCATAGTTAAAAAAAAAAAACACCATTCTACCTTCCTGACTTTAAAAGAAGGAAGGAAAATTTCCTACAGAATCTTTATTATGTCTGTGCTTCAGAAATGGTTTTTAATGTCCACCTACGTTTGAGTTGTCATTTGGGTTTTATGTTCTAAAGTTCTCTTTCACATGCCAGGGTTTATTGGTTGTGTTGTTTCCAGTTGTTCCCAAACAGACTTAAAATAACTTCTTTTCCTTGGTGCGAGCGATTACTTTTTTTTATTGTGAGTCTGCCAATAATATCAAACTTAATTATGAATCATCATCCTAAGCAAAGGAACTTCATTTTCTCATGAGAAACTTAATCATGTATTATTAAACTGCTGGTATAGCTTTGTAGATTCCTGTTTTAGGGTCAATATTTTTATTTGTTTTCTTTTGAAGTCATCCATAACCTCTTCTGGCCATCTTTGTTGTACTTATGGGGAGAGCCCTCATTAATTAAGAAATGAAGTCAGGTCCTCAGCTGCCCTTTTTATTGTATTTATTAGCCAAAATCAGGGTGTATGGGGATTTTAGTTCTTTAATTTGTAAGAAAGTGAGTACTACAAAATGCTGATGTTGCCAATAGGCTTGCAAGTCTGATTGGGCATTGAGGAAATCGTTGTCTTTCTCCCCTGGCTTTGGTCACCAAGCAGTTTTCCACTTAATTTCAGTTTTCCCAACATTTTAACTTGGTATTTCCCTTTGTCATGGAGACTGGCATTCTCCTGCAGGTTCAGCAAAATACTTTGATTTTCATTATTTTTAAAGTATTGCTTCTCATTGTGTGTGTGTGTGTGTGTGTGTGTGTGTGTGTGTGTGTGTGTGTGTGTGTGTTTGGTGGAAGAGGGGGCAGTTTGGTTTTTGGTTTTGGTTTTATTCAATAGGAAGTGGTTAGTCAGTCAAGATTCTCAGAGGGTTACATTTATTGCTCGCTGTGTGTGATTAGCTATTAGCTAGATCCCTATAGTTTTCCCATGACAAGGATTTACTGGTCCTAGCACAGCTTTCTGAAAACCAAAAGCCTAAATGACTTCTACACAAGGGTTTATTTTCATAACTTAGTGACAGCTTAAAGGGTAATTGCCGCTGATCACTTATTCCCATGTCTCATGAACAAAATATTTTAGTAGAGCCTGTTTCTCCTTTGACTTGGGGGTCCTGCCTTCCCATCTGCCTCTTACACATTTTTTCTTCCTTTTTTTTTCCTCCTCACTCAAAAAATCCTTGGTTTCCTTGATTTTTGAGAAGACTGGTTAAGGTTTCAAATGGACTGAAATTTGAGGGGAAGAAGAGTTTAAGCCCCTTCCCCTCCCCTCCTATCCCAGGTGTGGGTTTGTGTTTTGTGTTTTTGTTTGGGGATCAAAGAAACCATTTGGCCTAGATAGATTCCGATTAACAATGCACTTATAGGAAACTGAACTCCATTCCTCCACTCTAGATAAACCTCGATGACCTCTTTTGGCAGAGGGAGAAGTAAGTATTCCTAGGTACCAGCAATTAACATAAACATTAGCTGTCATGGGTCAGACGCCATCTCTCAAATGGATTCCACCAAGAACTGGTTCTCCATAGGTTTTTTCCTTCCTTCCTCACCATCTCCCCATCTCTGCCACATTCTTACAAAAGAGAGTGAGGGGACGAAGGATGACAGAGCGAACATTTCCCTTTGCTGGCTGTAGTACCTCAGTCCTTTTTTGTATGTGTCGGGTCATGACTTGCTGTTGACACACAAAGCACAGAGACAAAATGCTGCAAATCTTGCATTCATGAAAATTTTTCACATGGCCATTGTTGTCAGTAACTGCTTGCTCCCCCCCACCTTCGAGTCCATTCTGACACCATTCAGATTGATTTATCCTGCACACCCACCCTCTCTGTCTCGTTTGTGTGCGCCTGAGAATAGAGTTGTATTGTGTTCCGTGGCACCACACTGGGCTCTCCCAGAACAGTTCTCCTTTTGTAAGGAGTCTGGCGTGCAGAGACCTGGGCCAAACAGTTAAAAATGTTTGTTTGTGAGGAACCACCAAACAAGCCTTGAATGTTTCCTTTCCCTCCCTTTCTTGGGCCCAGTATCTCTTTAGCTAGCGTTGTTGGATCCTGAAAACCTTGGCTACTCTGGGATCCTCTTTCCTTGAATTCGAGGACTTTTTAAAAATTGGTATTTTGTTTTGTCTTAAGGTGTCAGTATGGATGGCAAGGCCAGTACTGTGATAAGTGCATTCCGCACCCAGGATGTGTCCATGGCACTTGCATTGAACCGTGGCAATGCCTCTGTGAAACCAACTGGGGTGGTCAGCTTTGTGACAAAGGTATGCTAATCTTCTGGATAGCCAAATGTAAATTTTGAATTTTAATGCCTAGTATGTGTGTGCAGTTGATTGCAGAGGGAGTCCCTGGTATTGTGGCAGGAGGTGTTTATTGGTTGTAGTTTGGCTTTGGTTATAAATACAGTGAATTTGTGTTCACTTGTGTTTTAACTAGGCCATGCCTTGAGGGACTTTTTTTAAAGGTAGAAACAAAGATGTTAAGCTGTATAAAGTTTCCTGACGCTTTTTTTCCCCTCCTGGTACTTTTATTTTGTAGATCTTAACTATTGTGGGACTCACCAGCCTTGTCTGAATGGTGGTACTTGTAGTAACACAGGTCCTGACAAATATCAGTGTTCCTGCCCAGAGGGGTATTCTGGAGCAAACTGTGAAATCGGTAAGTGTTCTGAACATCCTTTTCTTTTTTTAATCATCATTAACTTTCTTACTTTTAATGAGTTGTTTTAATTTATTTTTTTTCTTACTGTAAAAATTTACAGCTAAGTACCAAAGACATCTGCCAAAAAAAATCTAGGTTCTCTCTGAAATCTAAAAATGAGAACAATTGAAACCCTTCTAAAATCTGCAAAGTTGTTTCCTTGTTGCTGATAAGTGTTGTATGGGCTTTATGAGGTCCTAACTCAGATGTCTTGGAATGTTGATCGTGTCGGCTTAGCATGAAAGATGACTTCCTATCCCCCTGATACAGTATGAATGTGTCATAAGCTGCTCAGAGAAGACAAGAAAATATTTAGGCAGGTAGCCAAGGGGATTGGTGTGTGTGCGTGTTGGAAGGGGTGAAGGAAGGAAAGTCTATTGGTAGTAGCCTAGAAAGCAGAAAGGATGCTCTTTTATTTTATTTTGTTTTTCTCAAATTATTTCTTGGAGCCATTTTTGGATGCCACCATTTTGAATTATTCTCTTTGATTCATTTAGCGGAACACGCATGTCTTTCTGATCCCTGTCACAATGGAGGAAGCTGTTTGGAAACATCCATGGGATTTGAATGCCGGTGTCTTCCGGGCTGGACTGGGCCAACGTGTACCACAAGTAAGTATATGTTTGAGTTCCCGTCTTTACAGAAGGATTAGCATTCCTTGAAATACGAGAGGAAACGGGGCAGAACGTTACAGTTAGTTGTTGCTTTATTCACTAGGCTGCCTTTGCACTCATGGCAACAGTTTCTGTTATTCTCATTTGTGTTTATAGTGGTGTTTGGCCAATAATTCCTATTAATATGTTTGGTAACTCCTTGGACTATACCTTGAAGTGTTCACATTACTTATTTACCTCATTATAATTATTTCTTGGTGGAAAACAATGTCTTACCAATATTTTATTACTTTATACTTCAGCCCTGGGAGGGAGCCCTGACCAGGCAGAATTCTGTTCATTTTTCATTCTAGCCCTGGAATGTTGCAGTGAGGTGACTAGACTGGTAGTCAGTGCTGACTCATTAGTACTACTCCACTTATTTGGGGTTGGGGGCCTTGGCAAACTCTTATCTGCAGCTGGGGCAGCCCATTATGAGGGCAGGGTCACCTGATCAGCAAGAATTTTTTTTTTTTTAATAAATTGGCAGGATAACTAATGTTGGAAAGGCCATTCTTGCTTTCTGCCTTAGTTTTATCATCTGTGAAATAGTCCTGATTCTTTTCAGCTCTCTTTCAGGGATATGATGCAAATTTTGAGGGAATGTATAGTGAATTCATTTAAGTATGTAAATTAAACTAAAATAGTACCATAATTAGGTTTTTGGGTACCAGTGACTTGGAATGGTGGACTGTTCAGACCAAAATAAAAACTAAATGCAGAGTGGTTGCCTCCCTTTTTACTTCTGATACTATTATTATTATTATTATTATTTTTACCAAATGGCCTCTTAGGATTTATTGTCATGGGACAGGGATCTTAGCACTCAGGTAGTATTATCTTCTCATTTTATAAACGGGGAAACTGAAACCTAAGAAAGTAAATTAATCAGCCCAGTGCTATGCAGATAAGAAGAGCAAAGCTGGAATTTGAACTCAAGTCCTATGAATCCAAACTCTTGCCATGCTATCATGCTATCTGCTATGTGTATGAGCTTTAGCTATTTGTCTCCTTTAGTGCTAGAAAGACACTAAATTCCTTTGTCTTTGCTCTTCCCCATCCCTACTTTTTGGGGGACAGATATTGATGACTGTTCTCCAAATCACTGTGGCCATGGGGGAACATGTCAGGATCTGGTGAATGGATTTAAGTGTATTTGTCCTCCTCAGTGGACTGGCAAAACATGTCAAATAGGTAAGAAAAAAGAAAGTCTGTCATTTTAACACTTTAAAAATGTTTGCTTCATGATATCAAAATGGTCAAGGTAAATAAAGTTTTAGTAAAATGAGTGGTTTTTAGTAGTTTTAGTAAAGTGAGTTTTATTTAACAATAAGACAAAAATACCCAATTTGCAAAGTAATTTAATTTGCTATCCATGCCTTAGGAGGCCTTGTGTGGGCATATAAATGGAAAATGGACCAGCTAACTTTCTGATGCTCTGTGGGGAGAGTCGGGAGAGTCTCTGAAAGCACATTAGCTCCCCCAGACAAAGGAGTTTACTGCTATGCTCCAAAATGCGAATGATCTCATGAAAAATGAGCTTGTTTGCATTCTTCCTCTTGTTTAAATCTCAGCAGTCACACTGTAGCACTTCCCCAAATGGTTGATGGCTTCTTTTATGATTAAGTTCCTTGGGAGAGTTATTCATTAGTGACTGGATAGTTATCAATTTTTTACCTAGCACATTATAATTAAAGAAATGAGGGTGGTGATAGACAGTAAAATGGAGGTCCTTTGGAGACTATGGTACGGTTCAGCATGGAATAAAGCAATACCTCTGATCATCCCCTTGGCTGGAATTTGGATAAAGAAATTGTCCTATTTTTGTCAAATCTAGAAAGTCTGTTCTTCGTTTTTGTTTTGTCTACTTTGGGAAGAGGGCAAGAAGAAATTCCAACTTATCATCCTGACCCTCTGCATTCCCTTTTTCTAGATGCGAATGAATGTGAGGCCAAACCTTGTGTAAATGCCAATTCCTGTAGGAACCTGATCGGGAGCTACTATTGTGACTGCATTCCTGGTTGGACGGGTCAGAATTGTGATATAAGTAAGACTTCCACTTTCTTGATCTTTTTTATTTTGTTTTAAGGATGGGGTTGCTAAAAGGAACTGAACTATCAGTCCAAGCCTGGCTGGGTAATGGGAAAGCCCAAACGTGATGTTTTTAGAAAGGGAGTAGTCAGTCTGGAATGAAAATACACAATTTTATCAACCTCATTAGTTGGTAAATGGGGTCATAGTCTGATAAGATGGCTTAAAACAATGATGTGAAGTTTCATTAACTCTGCTGGCAGAATTGGTGGAGGGTTCCCACCCATTAGAATAGCCTTATCTAAAGGAAAGCATACAGGAAATCTGACCACAACTTTAACTGGCCTAAGCTCTAGATACCTGTTAAACTGTACCTAATTTAAACGTAAAATGCTTATTGATGATCCTCTGATTCATTTTGTGTTTTTTAGATATTAATGACTGCCTTGGCCAATGTCAAAATGATGCTTCCTGTAGGGTACGTACACGTCCCCTCTGAAATCAAAATTGTAGCTATTCAAAGGCTGCTGGTTAAGCCTTCGTTCTGGAACATGCAGAGACCAAACTCTGGGCATGCGGGGTCTGTCCAAATTCTGCGGTTCCTAGGGAGAGTCCATGTGTCAGTGAATCAGGCTTGCCTTCTTACTCTGGCCTCTGGGGAGTCCTTTTGAAAGAATGGCAACTATAAACTCCTCCTTCTGCAAAGGCTGATCAGCTTGGCATGAGCAAAGAACATCAGGGTTAGAGCAAGAGGCAATCTAGGCCTCCGGAAAAGGTGCTAAGTTGGATTTGTTGTATTCTTTTTGTCTCTCCCAGGATTTGGTTAATGGTTATCGCTGTATCTGTCCACCTGGCTATGCAGGAGATCACTGTGAGAAAGACATCAATGAATGTGCGAGCAACCCTTGTCTGAACGGGGGTCACTGTCAGAATGAAATCAATAGATTCCAATGTCTGTGTCCCACTGGCTTCTCGGGAAACCTCTGCCAGGTGAGCCCAGCTGAAATGCACCCCCTGAGAATTGGGTTCCCACCAGAGAAGGCTTTTCTTCCCTCCTTTCCCTCTTGGGACTTTTTTTACACCAAATACCTCCCCAACCCAATAAAGCCCTCCTCAAGGCCAGCTGCCCCACAAATGCTGCTGGAAAAACTGAAGGGCTGCCCAAAGGAGCAATGCCTGTGTATCCCCTCTGGGGCCTTTTCATAGTCTGCCCATGTCAACCCCCCACACACACACACACAAGTATAATTGGTCATCTTATGTACCGCGTACCATGAATAGACAGGCAGATAAAAAGGTCAGATTCCACCGTGTCAGCTGCCCAGAGCAGAGCAAAGAGTAATAATGAAATCCTTTATTTCACTCGAGCTTCCAAAAAAAATGCCCTCCTTTCCTTCTCTTCCCTCCCTCCACCCCCAAGTTGGACATCGATTACTGTGAGCCCAACCCGTGCCAGAACGGAGCGCAGTGCTACAACCGCGCCAGCGACTACTTCTGCAAGTGCCCCGAGGACTACGAGGGCAAGAACTGCTCCCACCTGAAGGACCACTGTCGGACATCTCCCTGCGAAGGTACCCGCCCCAGCTCAGCTCCAGAGACCCCGAAGTGCTTTGGGGGAGCCCCTGAATGAGGGGATGGGCTCCTGCCTCCTGACAGTTTCTTGTTTGGGGGGTGGAACATGTAGAGGGCGCCCTCCCCAATGGAGAGCTCTAGCTTATAGTCTCCGAGGTCCCCAAGACTGTGCCATCTTGTCTCATGGATGCATGGTGGAGATGGACAGGGAGGCCAGAGTCTGGGTGTGAATCTTGTCTCTGGCCCTCAGGGTCACCCCAGGGAAGGGGCTTAATGTCTTGAAGCCTGCTTTCCCAACCTTCCATAAGAATACTTGCAGAATCTACACCACAGAGTTATGAGAAGATCCAATGGAAGACCTATAGGCATGCACAGAGAAATGGCTCGTGTAGGCACACACCCAGAAAAGCATCTTTTGTTCATGGGCCAGTTTGAAGGATCCTTTGAGGTCCTCTAGTGGGCTTCCTCCCCCAAGGCTACAAAAGTAATAAGTTGCAGCATTGGAGAGTCATGAAGAGAAGCCAAAAGAATGCAGAATATTTTTGACAGACACAGAATCTACATCCCCCCCTTAACCCTCCCCCCAAAAGTTAGGTAGTCTTCATGAAGTCATCTTTTTTTTAAATTAAATCTTCTGGTTTTGTATCCATTCTAAGATGGAAGATAGGCCACATGGGTCAAGTGACTTGCCCCAGAGTCACACGTCTAGAAAGTTTCTGAGGTCAAATTTGAACTCTGGACCTCCCAACTCCAGGCCTGATCCTCTATCCACTGTGATACCTCACTGTCCCATGTAAATAGATTTTTAAAAAATTATATTAAAAGAGGAAAAGGTGGTAGGTAGAAACTTCCTTTTCTTACAGAGAGAAAAGCTTATCTTCTATAGAGGGAAGCACCACATAAGATTATTGGGTGTTTTTGTTAACCTTTCTCTAAGTCCTTTTAGAAGAAAACAAGAATAGCTAGCATTTATAAAGCATTTTAAGGTTTGCAAAGTGCTTTATAAATATTTTCTCCTTTGATCCTCACAACAACCCTGGCAAGTATTATTCACATTTTACAGATGAAGAAACTGAGGCTGAGAGGAATTAAAGTCCAAGTAGCTAGAAAATCTCTGAGGCAGGATTTAAACTCTAGTCTTCTGACTCTCAAGTCTAGCACCCTCTCCACCATAGCACATACTTGTCCCTTCATATTCACAAGGGAAGGCCTCCATGAATAAGAAACCTAGGATAAGCAACCTTGGATGCTTTTTAGCTCATTTCACTCAAATTTGAGAGGTTAAAAAGTAAGTATTCAGAGAAGAGGGAGGTCAAATTCCACAAAGCACAAGAGTTTTATAGTTAGTGGATAACATAGGAGTGTTCGATGTGGTCAGAAGACCTGAGCTCAAATTTTGATTCAGACCTGTGCTAGAGTCGTCAACTCTGGACTCCCCATCCCTCCATGAGCCAAAAGGTGCAGACTCTTAGGGGGAAGTCTCAGTTTGGGTGCTTAGTTACCTTCACCAGGTTTTATTGGTGAGATGTCTGGTCTGTGTCTCCTTCAGTGATCGATAGCTGCACCGTGGCCATGGCGTCCAATGACACGCCGGAAGGGGTGCGCTACATCTCCTCCAACGTCTGTGGGCCTCACGGGAAATGCCGGAGTCAGGCCGGAGGCAAATTCACCTGCGAGTGCAACAAAGGCTTCACAGGGACCTACTGCCATGAAAGTAAGACCCCCAAAGGGCCGGGGGAAGCATGCCCGTAGGCTTCCTAACCCCAGGAGGCTCACTTAGGCTTTCCTAGGGAGCCAGGCGAGCCCCTTTACTCCTGGGAGGACAATAAGGAGTGAGCGCTGTGGCACTGAGAGGTGGCTTAGAGGTTCTAAGGTTTACCATATTACTAATTTTTCTCATGTATAAATATTTTATTTCAATTATTATATTTTATATGTAATATATAATAGATAAAATAAATATAAAGCATTAACTTCTCATAAATATTTTTATTTAGATTATTATATATATTGCATAATATATATTTTATATTATGCATATAAATTATAAAAGATGACTAACTTTTCTCATCCATAAGTATATTTAAAAATGTATTTTAAACCTATTTACTTCCTGAATAGTCTGACCCTTTGGGTGAGAAAACTTTGCTTTTTATTTTCTTAATGGTTTTCTTGTCTTAAAAGTGGATTTAATCCTACCATAGCACTTTTAGAAAATGTTTATACCTTTTAAAAAAAAGGCCCTCAGGGAGCTATCTAGTATACCCCCTTTGAAAGCCCATTTCCTTCTGTTTTCATAAAGACTGGGGCTTCCTGGGTGTTTGCATTTTTGTGCTAGCTGGATGAGAATGGCAGAGGTTGGCAGCCCCACGGCCCTGCTGTGCAGAGGGGAGAAGGCCTGATGAGCGTGGCTCAGGCCGGCCTGCCTCGTCTGAAGGCTTGCTTGCTTTCCCCCTTCTGTAGATATTAATGACTGTGAAAGCAACCCCTGTAAAAATGGCGGCACCTGTATCGATGGCGTCAACTCATACAAATGTATCTGCGGCGACGGCTGGGAGGGCACGTACTGCGAGACCAGTAAGTGAGCTGCCGCTGCCACCACCACCCCAGCATGCTTGGGCTCCGGCTCTGGGAACAGAGAAGGAAGTCCGCTCCGACTGAGGCCGCCGCTGTGGTCATAGAGAGCTCAACACTGTTCGGGTGGTTGTTTTGGTTCTGAAACAGCCTCCCTATTCAGTTGACTTTCATTTATGCTGACCATGGTGCAGGATGGGGGACTACAGACTGTCATTAGGATGATAAACTTCCAGAGAAGCAAGCACTTTTCCACCAGCTTTAAAAAATACAATTTCAGGAGGCAGCTGGGTGGCTAAGTAGATGGAGAGCCAGGTCTAGAAATGAGAGGTCCTCTGTTCAAAAGTGATCTCAGACACTTCCCAGCTGTGTGACCTTGGACAAGTCATTAGCCCCCCATTGCCTAGCCCTTACCACTCTCCTGCCTTGGAATCAATACACAGTATGGATTCTAGGGTGGAAGGGAAGAGTTTTAAAAAGTGTATATATGATTTCAGGGGGACCCTCCAGAGAAATGCTTCCTGACTGACTCAGGTCACTCAGCAGTAGAGAGGGGGAGGGGAACCGTGAACAGTTCAGTCTTGGAGGAAATTAATCAATCCACTGTGCAGACTTGGGTTAACCGATGGCCACCCTACAGCCCTTCGGCCTTTCTGGTGCGGGCAAACCTTTTTCAGTTTGCTTTCTCCATTTTAATTGCAGATATTAATGACTGCAGTAAAAATCCTTGCCACAATGGAGGGACATGCCGAGACTTGGTCAATGACTTTTACTGTGAATGCAAAAATGGGTGGAAAGGAAAGACGTGCCACTCCCGTAAGTAGAAGCTCACCTGCACCGAGGGGACCCTCCTGACTCCCGGAGAAGGCTGCGGGCTGGGACTCATTGGGACCTGCTTCTTCCTAGGGGACAGCCAGTGTGATGAAGCGACCTGTAACAATGGCGGCACGTGCTACGACGAGGTGGAATCCTTCAAGTGCCTGTGCCCCGCCGGCTGGGAAGGGGCCACGTGTAACATAGGTATGCAGGGCAGGTGCAGGCGCAGAGCTGTCCCTCCTCTCCCCACCTCTGGACCACTTTAAAGGGTCTTTTTTTCTCTCCCTACAGCTAGAAACAGTAGCTGTTTGCCCAGCCCTTGCCACAACGGAGGCACCTGCGTGGTCAATGGAGACTCTTTTACATGTGTCTGCAAAGAAGGCTGGGAAGGACCCATTTGTACCCAGAGTGAGTCTTTTCCCTTGAACCCTCCTAAGTGTTGCATGATGAGAAGCCGGCTCCTCCTGTAGCCCCCTCTGAGACCCTAAATGGAAGCCAGAAGGGAGACTATTTGAAGTCTGCTCCAGGCTCACCTGAATCTTCTTGTCTTAAGGACTTTCTCTGCTGTAGCCTTGATCTGGGCCTGAGAAAGTTACAGAGAAGCTAAGTGGAGCCAGATGGGGTCCTTGTGCCCTGGCTGTGCTTCTCTGTGGCCCGGCTCCCAAGGCCAATCCAACAAAATATCAGAGGGAGACCTGGATTTAATTTAGGAGAAGATGGAGGCCTAGTGTGTTCATGTTAAGGAAGGACAGCAGGATGCTTGGGCAGAACAGAAAATAAATCTTGGTGCTTTTCTAGGGAGAGAGGAGCTCTCATCACTGGCTTTCCTTTTTTTTTCTTTCCCCAGATACGAATGACTGCAGTCCTCATCCTTGGTGAGTATAGAAAACTGTATAGGCCCCATTCCCTTCCCCCAGATGTTCTATTTGCTTTGTGGTCCATAGTGTTTACTGTGTCCTGGCCCATCATCTTGCCATCTCCCCCCCTCCCCCCACATTATTGGTTTGTGTGATTTGAAATTAAGAGGCTTCTCTGCTCTTATCTCAGTTACAACAGTGGAACCTGTGTTGATGGAGACAACTGGTACAGATGCGAATGTGCCCCAGGGTTTGCAGGGCCAGACTGCAGAATAAGTAAGTCACAATTCCTGGCAGCTCTGCTGTGTGTGTGTGTGCGCGCCCCTCTGCCTCATGCCCTGCTCCTTCATCTTCTCTTCCCCTCTTGTCCCCCAGAGAGAATTTTCCCCTCCATACTTCAGGAGAACTCGGGGCCAAAGTTCCCTTCAGAGTAACATTGACCTAGAAAATCCCATATAAAAGGTCCTCTTGCCTGTAGCTGGGGTGAACATGCCTTTCCACCATATCCTTTTCCCAGTTAGCCCTCCTTTCTTGTCCTGCTTGGTGTTCCAGGGGAAGGAAGGCCAGGAAGCAAAGTGGGTCCATTCCACCCCAAGGGGGCATGTAGCAAGGCCATTTGTAGCACTGATTTTCCAAGTGGCCATGAAAGGGGACTTTGGCTCCTGGCCTTTAGAGCAGTGAAGCAGCAGTAGATGGACATGAATCATATTTTGTTTTAACATGGATAAAAACATGCAGCCAGAGAGCACTAAGAATTGTTTTGTTTTTTTTTTTCATCTAAGCCATCATAGCTCTGCTGTAAAAAAATGTATGTCTAAATAAATAGAGGACCCTCACCCTCCTCTCTCCTAGACATCAATGAATGCCAGTCTTCACCTTGTGCTTTTGGAGCAACGTGCGTGGATGAAATCAATGGCTATCGGTGCCTCTGCCCCCCTGGTCACAGTGGCCCCAAGTGCCAAGAAGGTAGGCCTGCCCTTCCTCCTCCTGAACACGTGGGGACATGTATCCTATAGGGAATGGCCTCGTGTCCATAGGAGTGGGTGGGGAAGAGGGGCCTGGCCGTGGCAGGGACTCCTATCCAGGACAAAGTCTCAGAGGAAGGGGATAAAAAAGAACAGAGGAGCCCAGGAGGGAGAAGAGCATAGACCTGGGTCGGAAGGGTAGCAGGACTCCTGTTCTGTAAGTACAGCCAGAGGAGACAGCTATTTGATCCTGGAATAATGGGGAGCCACTGGAACGCTCTTACAATCATTTGCCAATTAGCTTGCATTGATGGTGGGTGAGAAGGCTGCAGAAGGAGACAGAAGGAGGGCCATTGGGTTGCTAAAAATATGCCATGGCTCCAACTGCTTACAATTACAGAACTGTAATTTGCTCTGACACTTTTTCCCCCACCTTTTTAGTGACAGGAAGACCTTGCATTACCACTGGGAGAGTGATGCCAGATGGTGCTAAATGGGATGATGACTGCAATGCCTGTCAGTGTTTGAATGGGAAGGTTGCCTGTTCCAAGGTATGCAGAGGAGCCAGGAGGAGCTGGGATGTGCATTTTCTGGGTCATCCCTGGGGCAGGCATTTTGTAAGCTTTTTCTTGGTTCTGCTTCTCTAGGTCTGGTGTGGCCCGAGACCTTGTCTGATCCATGGCCAAGGCGCCAGTGAGTGCCCTGCTGGGCAGAGCTGCATCCCCATCCAGGAAGACCAGTGCTTTGTGCGCCCCTGCACTGGTGTCGGGGAATGCCGGTCTTCCAATCCTCAGCCAGTGAAAACCAAATGTACCTCTGACTCCTATTACCAGGACAACTGTGCTAACATCACATTCACCTTCAACAAAGAGATGATGTCACCCGTAAGTACTCGGATACGGACGTTTTTAGTGGCCAGAGTTGTTCATTTGCTTTTTCAGACTGGGTTTCCCTATCTTGTGTGGGCAGAAAGTGTTGTGACTGCTGCCAAGCAGCCCCAAACTCTGACTAACTGTTTCCTAAATGAACGGGTTCTGTTTCCCTTTGGGCAGTCTGACGAGGTACCCCTTCCATCCCCAGCTCCTTGGACTCCTAGATCAGCGTCAGATTTAGTAGTCCACTTTCACTCTATTGTAGCTTAAACCTTCCAAGTACCTGTTAAGGTCTCCTTCATAACAGAGACTACAGGTCTTCGTGTGTTATCATGCCTATTTTATACAGAGTTTAATTAGTGGTCGGATGGGTGACCTCCATTTTGGTGGCAAAAGAAGCCTGAAGAATGCAAAGTTGGTTTAAAGATTATTTAGCCATTTTTCTGGTCCATGAGTCATAAGACTTTCCCTTTTTGTTTTGAATGATTTTAGGGTCTCACCACTGAACATATTTGCAGTGAACTGAGAAATTTGAATATTTTGAAAAATGTTTCAGCTGAATATTCTATCTACATTGCCTGTGAACCTTCACCTTCTGCAAACAATGAAATTCATGTCGCCATTGTAAGTGTAGGATGGGATTGATTATCCCTAATCACTTGATTTGTTTGGAACACTGATCTAATTTGAAAAATAATTCTAAGTTATTATATAATTTTTAAAAATTTGAAATTTGAATTAAAAATTCAGTTTTAAAAAACTTAATTTGAATTTTAAAAATTTTGAATTAAAAATTTTTTCTGCATTTAGCATGATGTCTAGGATGATTTAAATAGTCCTGTGGCACCTGAGTCTCACCATTTGTCTTTTTTCTAGTCTGCTGAAGATACCCGGGAAGATGGGAACCCCATCAAGGAAATAACAGACAAAATCATAGACCTTGTGAGTAAACGAGATGGAAACAGTACTCTTATCGCTGCAATTGCAGAAGTCAGAGTCCAGAGACGGCCTAACAAAAAACAAGGTGAATATATGAGTAAAATGTTAAAATACCATTTTCTGCCATAATGAGGGCATGGCAAACAATCCATTTTATTTTGGAGTCAGAGAACAGTAGAATTGTAAGGGCCTTTAGAAATCATATTGTTTATATTAACTTTTCTGTTATTACTCATGAGGACACTGGAATTCAAGGATGTTGAATGCCTAATACCCAATCCTTCAGCTCCCTAATGGCTGGTCTGGAACAGAAGTCTCCTGACTTCAGCGGATTCCAGTGCGTTGTGAGCTCATTAATAAGTAGACTTCCATTTTATAGCTATAAGTAATCCTCCTCCTTCAGGTAGGAAGTGATGAGGATTTTTATGTTAAGGATTGAGAATGACAGTAAGCCTTTTTATAGGATTGGTCTCCCCTTGCACCTCTCATCTGCGTGGGGCACCATGGCCATTGCTGTTGAGAATCTCTCTTGCCGTCCTAAGATTCTTTACTTTTGAATCGAAGCAAGACAGAATTGATTAAATACCTGCCAGGCATAAGAATGTATGAATTCAAAGACAAAAACAAATTCTCTGACCTCCAGGAGCTTGCTTTTGTCTCTCCCTGTGACACACATGGACATTAGTCCTTTGGAGAAGCCACACTCAGTGCATGTGGTGCTCGCTTTCAGCTCATTTTCTGTAGACCCACCGTGTCAAACTTGAGTAGAAACAGGTCACTAAGCCAGGTAGAAAGATCGGAGCAGGCCGCATATTGAGTTAGAAAACCACTCACTTCTTCCTCTTGTTTTATTGTTTTCACATTTTTATATCTTCTTTTTTTAATGTTTCTTTTTATTAAAACATCAACACATTAAAATCAGCTAGGAAGGACATTCTACTCTGGTTCAGGCTGCACTCAGGAGTGTTGCAGGATGTTAGTTTGACACCTGGTGTGAGCCATTCACTTCCACTGGAGGGATTTTTTTGTTTGTTATGTTGTTTTGGCTCTAAGTAGCCATGCTAGAAAGGCCTTGGGATTAAAGGACAGGCTGCCAGGCCAGATCTTCAGCCCCTTGGCAGGATGCATTGAGAGAGCAGCCTGTGTGGCTGCTGCCCATCTTGGCCCTCTCCTGGGACCAGAAGCTATCCAGCCTCCAGGGTGCCCCATCCAGCACCTGTTTAACAAGCAGTGAATTGGCTTAATTTGCAGTGGTGGAAAAGAAAAGGGACCCATCCCTGTGGCTTTCATTTTCATACTGTGTGTATGGGAGAACTAATGAAGCCCTTTTAAACTATGATTATTTGGAGGCTAATTGGGTTTGTGCCTGTCCTGCAGATTTCCTGGTTCCATTACTGAGCTCAGTCTTAACCGTGGCTTGGATCTGTTGCTTGGTAACCGCCTTTTACTGGTGCATCCGGAAACGTAGGAAGCCAAGCAGCCACACGCACACAGCCTCCGATGACAACACCACCAACAATGTGCGAGAGCAGCTGAACCAAATCAAAAACCCCATTGAGAAGCACGGAGCCAACACAGTCCCCATCAAAGATTATGAAAACAAAAACTCCAAAATTGCCAAAATAAGGACACACAACTCTGAAGTGGAAGAGGACGACATGGACAAACACCAGCAGAAGGCCCGGTTCGCCAAACAGCCGGCTTACACGCTAGTAGACAGAGATGAAAAGCCACCCAACAGCACACCCACAAAACACCCAAACTGGACAAATAAACAAGATAACAGAGACTTAGAAAGTGCCCAGAGCCTCAATCGGATGGAGTACATTGTATAGCAGGCGGTAGGGGCTGCCTTTAAATATCATTAAGGGCACTCTTGAGTTTGTAGGTCTTTAAACTGTTGTGTAATATTTGAGTCTAAGGCTGTTATTTACTTAGAATCCCTGTGTTAATTTAAGTTTTGACAAGCTGGCTTACACTGGCAATGATAGTTGCTGTGGTTGGCTGGAATACCAAATGTGGCTGCATTTCACATCTATGCAAAACTAGTCAAAAATGCCCGAATGTAAATTCCACTGCAGCTGATCCATCACAGAAAGGTTTCCTCAGATTATCGCATCGCCTTGTTAGCTCTCCTTTAGCTTCCATTTTTGCCAGGTGTCCCCAACTTTATTGTGGTCTTAGACTAATACATTTTATTTATATTTATTGAATCTTTTTTGAGTTTTTTTGTATATTGGTTTTATGGTGACGTACAACTAGTTCTGTATTTGAAAGTGCCTTTGCAGCTCAGAACCACAGCAACTATCACAAATGTTTATTATTTATTTTTTTTATTGTATTTTTTGTTGGGGGAGGGGGGAAATTGATGTCAGCAGTTGCTGGTAAAATGAAGAATTTAAAGAGGAAAAATGTGTCAAAAGTAGAAGTTTGTATAGTTATGTAAATAATTCTTTTTTATTAATCACTGTGTATATTTGATTTATTAACTTAATAATCAAGAGCCTTAATATCATTCCTTTTTATTTATATGTATGTGTTTAGAGTTTGAAGGTTTTTGATAGCTTTGTAAGTATAATGGCTTTATTTTTTTTTTGAGCTTATTTACTTGTTACATGTTGCCTATAAGCCAAAATTAAGGTGTTCTAAAAATAGTTTATTTTAAACAATAGGATGGGCTCTCATGCCCTGATGCTGGGTTTGGTTTTTTGTTTTGTTTTGTTTTTGTTTTTTGTACAATGTCAAATGTTTGAAACACCTATAGTATCACTTTAAGACTCTTTGTAAGTACTGACTGAGGCAGTTTAGAGAATTTAGACTAGAACAGGTTTGTGTTTCATTGTGTTTTGTTTGCTGCTTTAGACTTGAAAAGAAAAGAGGCAGATAATCTGCTCCAAAGCAGTTCAAGGGAACAAACTGAGAGTTATGATGTCACATAGCAGAAATGTGAGTGGTTGCATATGACAAAAAAATCAAATTTAGCATGAAGTTGGAAGCACAGCAATCTTATTTTGTAAATTCTGATTTTTTTCACCATGAATATGTAATATTGAACCACTTGTAGATTTGATTTTTTTTGTAATCTACTGCATTTAGGGAGTATTCGAATAAGCTAGTTGAATACTTGAACAGTAGAATGTGTCCAGTAAGATCACTGTGTAGATTTGCCATAGATTACACTGCCCGCCTTAACAAGTGAGGAGATCAAAGTGCTATTACAATGTGTAAGATCGAAAAACAAAAGGCTTATAAACAGAGTAATCTCATTGGTTAGCCATTGAGATCATGAAGATACCTTGTATTGTGCTATGAGTGTTATATGAACATGAAAATGCATCTTTGATGTGTTGTTCCTGGCAATAAATTTTGAAAAAGTAATATTTATTAAATTTTTTGTATGAAAACATGGAACGGTGTGGAGTTTGAACTTCCTAATGCTCGATGCCCAATCTTCTTCAGGCCTTTGCCATCCCCAGCAGATCCTCTTCTGGTCCCTCGCTTGAAGCAGCCTGGCAGCCTTGGTGGAAAGGACTTAAGGGCTCCCTCATGAATAACTTCCTTCCTTCCCTCCCCTGGATGGTGACAACTCTGCCTGACTCTGTTTGGTGGGAAGCATGGAACTTGAGGACGTTTTAGGCCTGCCTTCAGAGAAGCCCATTTCTGATCCTCTCTCATCTTCCCTCTCTGGTGAGGATGATGAGGATGACCTTTAAGGTCATCCGGTTCCACCTCTTCATTTTACCCATGAGGAGTCGCAGCCCAGAAGGTTAAAGTTCAGGTGGTCGAGCTGGGATTCAAACTCGGTCCTTTGTCTCCAAATCCGAACACTCTCTTCCATCAGTAATCCCATAAAAGCAATATGGATTAATTTGACAACAACTATGAACCGTGCCAGAATAATCTCTCCTGGGTTATTTGCCTAGACCATCCTAGCCAGGGTTTGGTTTGGCTCTGGGAGACCGTCTGCTCCGGCCAAACGCTTCAAAGCCAGGTAGATGGGGGAAGTTGCTGGGGTGGGGTAGAGGGAAATTTTAATTCATTTCTAGCTACTTGGATTAATATGAATGCAATTTTATTATAGACCACACCTTAGTAAATGTTTCCAACTTGATGGGGCTGAAGCCTCCAGGGATATTTCCTCACCACAGAGGAAGTCGTTGTTACAAGCTTCTGGAACACCCAGACAATCTACTTTCCTCGTCGTCCCCAAGAAGTCAGTAGGCCTTTGTCGTGGCATCCTGGCTAAGCCTGGCATTCCGAGGGCTGCGAGTTGTGGTAATTTGGCTTCTGGCCCATGATGTGGCCCAGAGGTCACAGCGGTTTCCACTTGCTAGGAGAAAGCTGCCCAGAATGGATTCAGCTGCTCCTTCCCTGGGCCAGAAGCCAAATGACACGCCAGAAGGGAACTGCCCCTGCTCTCCGCAGAATGGGGGAGAGCTACTGGCACTTCCCCCAAGCTGTGGTCAGAGCAAAAGGAGATGAACTGAGATGCCAGAGTACAGGCGGATACATTCCAACAGAAGGTAAGGCCTTTTTCTCTTGTGCCCAGAGACAGAAAAGCCTAAAGTGAATGAGTTTCTCTGCCTCCCTCTTTGCTCTTGGCCTTTTGCTAATGCTGACTCATTTAAGGGAAATTAGAATCTCTCTTGAATTTCTATATCACCCAACTCCATTTGGATCCATGCTCTGCACAAGGGGCAAACCCTCAGAATCAAACAAAAGCATTTCTTTAGGGCCAAGCAATAAGGAAATAAATACAAAGAATGAAACAAGAATTGCCTTCTTAATGAGGAAAATCTTTTTTTTTCCTCCCTCTTTCAGCAAAATAATTGCATTTGAGGTGAAAAGAGCAAAGTAGCTTGCTAAATGTTCTAGGCTTGCCCAGAGTCATACCTAGCATTTTCTTGGGATCAGTGTGGGGCTTAAAGTTCGAAGGCTGGTGTTAAAAATGACAAGATGTGTTTCGGCTTGTAAGGAAGGGAAACCTGAGCAGCAAAGACTAGCCATATTCACATGCTATAACCCTGCCTTAATGAAGCAATATAGATTTGTCATTTTGCTTTCCATTCAGACAGCTGGGTTTCTGCAAGGTGGGGTCTGCAAGGAGAGAGCTTGTTTTCCCACTGTTGAAGCACACCTAATGAGGAAGAAAGTCTGGTTGTGCAGTGACAAATGTTTCTTGGGCACTTGCCAGTGCTTTGACCAAAAAAAAAAAATCTATTTTGCTTAATGAGCCACAATGATTTCTTATTGCCATGTTGGAAAAAGCAAAATTGTTCCTTGAAGGAGATGCCTTTCTGCAGTTTTACCTAAGGTGATATACTCAGTCCTGCTAAGGAATTGTCTTTTCTGAATTTCTTTGGGGCTTTCTCTAGAGTAAATCAGGCTAATCTCTAAATGTATATGGGGAAATCTGATTTCAGTTTTCCACCCCCTTTTCTGCTGAGAAGTTCACAGAAAAGGGATTAGGAAACACGCCTCTGGCTGTTCTGGGATTGGAAGGGGGTGGTTAAGAAGCAATGTGGTACCTTTTTTGTTCCTCATTAAAAAACCTGAACACAACTTCATTACAGAGGAGCACTCTAGCAGAAAGTTTTCTGAGGTTCATAAACTTATTTTTAAGTATATATATTTTAATAACTTTTAACAGAACTGATTGTCCTTATAATCCTGTTTATTAATTTTCTTAAAAGTATTATTTCAAGAAGGAATGTATGGGCTTCACCACACTGATGAAGAGCTCCATGCCATAAAACAGTCAAGTATTCCTGATTTAGAAAGATGGGTTTGATAATTCTTTAATGTCAGAAGGCGTGGAATTCCAGGAAAGGCTTTGTAAAAAAAGTTAGATTAAAGCAGTAGAAACTCTTGTTCTAGAACTGTCCTTAAGCTGACACAATACACACATACATTTATATGTATTTATGTATGTACATGTGTTAGTTGGAAGCATTTGAGAGCTCCTATATTTAAAGACATTTGGCCGTAGATGACCTGAAAGTCAAATGTTTATATGGTTGTTATAAGTGGCAAAGTCCTTTAAAATTTTCAAAGCACCTTATGAAAAAAGCTGGTCATCTAAACTGAACAAAGTGACCCCTTTGGAACATCACCAGAGAATCATTTTCAAAATTCCAAGCTAAGGGTTGATTTGAAGTAGGCAGGGTGAAAAAGGGAATGAAGAACAGCCCATTCCATTTTCCTCTGTCCAGAGACTGTGGAAGTTCATAGGGAGAAAAAGTGTTGGTGGTGATGGGATTGGGCATTTCTGATTATTCTCTGAATTTAATGATTGCCGAGCAAGGTATGTTGGATTTGGCATCAGAAAGCCTGGATTTGAATCCCAGATCTGTCATTTACTCCCTGTGACCTTTAGTAAGCCATTTAACCATTCAATTTGTTAATTTGCAAAGTGAAAGGTTGGACCAGATACTTTCTAAGGTTCCTTCCAGGTCTAAATCCTATCACTTAGCAATGTAATATTAATGCCAGCACATATGTGTTTTAATGTGTTTGTGTGAGAGCCTAATGGAAAAGATAAACTAGAGGGGAAATATTTCATAAGTGAGGTTAGTGTAAGGAGCACAGGCTTCTAAACCAAATTCCTGTCCTTCTTATGAATTTTGGAGTACCTTAAGCTGAAAAGAGCTTTTAGAGAGAAATCACTCACTGAAAAGATGGCTAGTGAACATTTATTTAAAAAAGCAGCAGTAAAAAAATGGCTTCACCAAATACAGGCCAGGTCAGACTGGATCCAGATCTTTTTTGGACAAACCAAGACTTGTAGATGGGGAATTCTGTGGTTTATCATTTGTCTCAATTCCAGCAAAGTATTTGACAGCTGGTTATGCCATTCTTATGGAGGAGGAAGTTTTGGCTGGATAAGAGCATACTATTAGGTAGATTTGTAACTGGTTGAATAGTTGAATGTTCAAATAGTCATTTGTTATTTTATTTCCATTTGCAAAAATCTCTCATGTCATATGGTGCTTCACATTTTTATCCATCACGTGGATTATCTAGGAGATGCTATCGATGCTCACAGAAGAACCAAAGCCAGGAAGTGCCATTACAAATCTGGGGGACTCGATCCTGAAAGGATTTGCCATCTGGAAGGCTGAGCTTGATCTAAGACCAACAATTTAATTAGTAGAAATATAAAGTCTTCCACATGAATTTTAGAAACCAGCATCCAAGATTTGTCAAGGTTGGTGGGATTTTAGTTTGTTTGAAAACAGATCTTAAAGTTTTAGAAGACTTTGAGTTCCTCTGGGTCAAAAGTATGATATAGCAGCACAGAAACAAATGTGATTTTAGGCTGCCTTGAGCAGCATTGAGGTCAGGACCAGGACAGAGATGATACCATTCCCTGACCACAGCTAGAGGATCTTGTTCAGATCTGAGGATTCCGTCTTGGAAGGAGGTTGCAGAGTACTCGAGTATCCATAGGAAGCCCCAACCTCTTTCTGTGGTAGAGCCTTCAGAGCTCATATTGATGAGATACTGTACATTGACCCCAACATGGAAACGTCAGTTTGGGCCTCTTGCTTGGAATACGAAGGGACAACAGTATTCTATTTTGGAGGGACATGGTGGAGTGATGGCGCATCCATAGGAAGGCAGCATGGCTTCAAGACTGTGCCAAGTAAAGGCAGTTTAAGGAACTGAGAATGTTTAACTTGGAGAAAATTTAAGGGGGAACATAACTGTCTTTAAGTATCTGAAAATCTGTTTTTTGGATAAAAGTTATGATGTTTATTTCACTTGGTGACAAAGGGCTTAACTAGGAATAATGGATTGAAGGGAGGAAGTTTCAGGTTTGATTTTAGGAAAAACTTCCTAATCAGAATATTTTAAAGGGAAATGGACTGGCGCAGAAGGTAGCAGGCTCGCTTTATAATGGTAAGTTCTCAAGTAGAAAAAAAAAGGTTAGAATGACCAAATTTCAGATATTTTGGAGAGAAGGTTCTTGATCTGGGGGGATTCTGAGATCCCTTTAAATTCTGACATTCTGTGATTTATTCCAAATGCTTCGATTATGTAGGGGAAGCCCAATGACCAAGAGATTATAACTTGATCAGGGTCTCTTTACTAATACTCCCAACTTCACAAATTCAGTTGCCCTTTCCCCTTCTCAGGAATAGTTTGCAAAATAAAAATACCGGTCTCCTGCTCTATTCATGCCTTCTTTATGTGAATATTGAAAAGGTGGATTTCAGATATTGGACCTACTGTTCAACTTGAGAACAGAATACTTTTCTAAATAAATGCATACGATTTTTCTTTCTTTTTACCTACTATGTACCTCTAGCATTCTTAAGGCTTTTTTGCAGTTATTTTATATTTTTTAATTTTAATTTTTTTCAGTTACAGGTAAAACATTTTTAACATTTTTTTAAAATGTTGATGTCCAAACTCTTTCTCCCTTCCTCTCTCCTCTTCCCCCTCCTTAGAAGGCAGGCAATTTGATATATACAATACATGTGTAGTCATACAAATTGCCTTCATTTTGAAAAGAAAAAAAATTCCTAGAAACATTTGTGAACCTTCTAAACAAGAACCCTTTCTTTCCCAGGGTTAAAATGGACAAACTATTTAAAATGCTTTGAGCTTTTTGCAGTCAGTGAATACATTTAGGGCATCATAGGAGGCTTAGGGTGGGGAAGGAGCAGGAAGAATGATCAAGCTCTCATATCCACTTTCCCCACAATTTAGCAGCAAATGTTACTGAAAACTGAAAAACAGCCTATGGACAAAACTTAGTGATATTTATTGATAAAGTTGGATTTTTCTTCTTTTAAATTATATCCAACCAAGGCCCCAAGACTCTGAAATAAAGAGTACTGTAGGTACTTTTGGGGGAAATCCAAATCTAGCTTCAGGTTTGTAGCTTGAGTCAGCTCTTGGGAAGTAGCCACATAAAAATAACTTCCTGGTTTTCACTTTATACTGTCTATAGGAAAAGTTCCATCTCTGATGTGAATCAATGATGCTTTGCCAATTTTCCTTGCTTTCCCAGGGGTTCTAGTAAGTGATTATTAGGGTGACACAAAAGAAACCTTCTTTCATCAATTTATTCTTTGGGAATCTTTGAACAAATGTATTATCATTATATGTCACTGAAGGATAAATGAGGAAGAAAAAAAGGAGAGAATCCAATTTACTCCATGACTGATAATGTTGACCACATAAGAGATAAGGGCTTGTTCTCCTGACTTTGGGTGGAGTGAATTCTTTCCCCAGACTACCAGAATCCAGGAGCTCTCTCCCTCACATAAATAAATATCCATAAATTAATAAAGATGCCTTAGACTTCAGAGAAGGCCTGTTTAGCAGTCCAAATACAGAATAATTTAACCAACAAGATGCTACATCCCTCATGATTATCAAGTAAAAATGACTCTTGGGTTGCAAAATCGGTCAATCAAATGTGTAAACTGTGAACAACTCCTAGACAATTTTAATGAATCAAAGGCAGCAAAATGTTTACTAGCTATGTGACCTTGGTCAAGTCCACTTGCCTGCCTGTTTCCTCATCTGTAAAATGAGGATGATAATAAGAGCACCTACTTCACAGAGTTGTTGGGAAAATCAAATCTCAGCACTATGCCTGGCCTATAGTAGGTGCTTAATAAGTTCTTGTTTCCTCCCCTCAAATCATCAGAGAGATTAACCAGATGCAGAAAAGTCCTTCATTTGAAAAGTAAAGTGTTTTCTAGCCACTGGCTGGTGTTATGTAGGAAATGTATTAAAATTGGTTTAAGAGATTCTGTCACATCCTATGTGTGCTATGGAGCTTGGATAAAACAGTGAGTGAGTTCAGACCTCCAAATTCCAAGAACAGCCTCGTGCAGGGGCGGAATAGTCTTGGGCAAATCTTTGCCATTGAATCCCCCAGAAGGTTGGGGTTGGGGACATGAGTGGGTAGTTATGGCCATGTCCCCTCCCTCACTTGACCTCTGAGCTTCTTCCTGGCAATGGCAGGTGGTGGTGGCCTCAAGGTAAATCAGACAGCCTGAGCCAATGCAGTTTCAGGATGCTACAAAGGACCCTTGATATTTGGAGCCAAGGAGAGGGCCCTCCTATGAGGAGAACTTCTGAGGGTTTCACAAAGAAGAAAAGGACTTCTTCCAATTGGAAACTGTAAGGATGACCTTCTGCCATATTTGCTCCCTGAGCTTGAGCTCCTGTTCCCTTTGATTCTGGATGCATTTATCCATCCTACCCTTTGGAGAGAATAGTTTGTACCAGTTGTTCTTACTGCCTTAGCATGTTAGGTATATAAGTGCCACACACAAGAAAAACAACTTGGATTTGGGCCAGTGTTTCATTTATTGACGTGTCTTGCAGTCATGAAAAGGACCAAAGGAACAAGGCAAGGGGTTGGACAGGTCGCTAATGTCCCAAACAAGTTAATTCCACAGATATTTATAAAGCTTCTAATAAAGCAAGAAATTAGAGATAGGAAGACAAACCACACCGAGTCAAACCAAACCATTCCTACTTTCAAGGAGTTTTGATTCTATTAACAGGACACATTACACAATAAGCAGTTAAGTGGAAAACTGAGAAAGAAGAGAGTTCTGCCAATTGATGGGGCAGGGGATCCAGGAAAGGTTTTGCAAAGGTTGGATCTGAGCTTAGCTTTGAAGAGACAGGTTTTAAGAAAGGAGTTCATTCCAAGAACATGAGATAAATAACTTATAACAATGCTTTCACATAAGCGATGTAGTGCCCCGTATTTGGGGAAAACCTAGAAGTCCATTTTGGCCAGAGTATAGAATCTATGAAGAAGAATGAAATAAACAAGGTTGGAAGGGGGTACCATTATGTAAAGACTATAAAAATGTGATGTCCAGTTACTTGACACAAAGACAAAATGTAAGGAGTTTTCAGTTGTATTGGTTCTAGGGCACCTTCAGACAAAGTTCTCAAAGAATGCAATACAATAGAAATCCTAAAAATTAAAAGTGACGTTAACAAAATTGAATGTAAGAAAAAACATTGAAACCACTAATGAAATTGAAATCAGTTATTATTAGAAATTATTTTGCCCAATTATAGGCCAACAAAATTTTAAGTGAAATGGATAAATACTTACAAAAATATAAATTACTTTGACTAACAGAGGAGGAAATAGACTATTTAAAGAAATCTGTTTTAGAAAAAGAAACTGAGCAGTCAATAAAAAGCTTCCTAAGATAAAAGCATCAAAAACAGCTGGATTTATAAGTTAATTTTGCCAAATATTTAAAGATCATTGAATTCCAATATTAAATAAATTATTTAGAACAATTGGTAAAGGAGTACTGCCAAGCTCCTTTTGTGAAACAAATATGGTATCGATGCCTAAACCAATAGAAGAAAGACACAGAAAATTATAGGTCAATTTCACTAATGAATATAGATACAAAAATTCTTAGTAAAATATTAGCCAAGGGGCTATGACAATGTATCACAAAGATTATACATTACAACCAAATAATATTTAAAATAGTTATGCAGGGATAGTTTAATATCAGAAAAACTATTAACATAATTGATTATATAAGCAACAAAAACCACATGGTTATATCCATAGATGTAGTACAATACACATTCCTATTAAAAACACTGAAAGACAGGTATAAATGCATTTTTCCCTAGATTAAGAAGAATTATATATTTAAAACCATGAGCAAACATTATCTGTACTGAGTATAAATTGGAAGATCTCCTTATAAGATAAAAATTGAGTGTAAGAAAAAGATCAGGAATAAAACAAAGATTCCCATTATCACCAATATTATTTAATATAGTACTAGAAATAGTAGGACTAGCAATAAAAGGAAAAGAAATTCAAGGTACAAAATGGGCAAAGAAGTAATAAAACTATATTTTCATAGATATGATATGTAGACATAAAATTCTAGAGTTTTAGCTAAAAGTTAAAAAAATTTTAGCAAAATAGTGGGATATGAAATCAACACATAAATTATCAAAATTTTGTATATTACTAATAATGTCTTCCCAGAAGAGATAGTAAGAGAGAACTCATTAAATTAACCATGGATATAATAAAATGCCCGGAAGAAGATCTTTCAAACCAAATCCTGAAACTCTATGAACTAATTATAAAACATTTTTATACAAGTAAAATTATATTTAAATAATTGGAGAAATATTAATTGCTCATGGGTGGGCAGAGCCATTTTAATTAAAATGACAATTCTACCTAAACTAATCTACTTATTCAATTCCATCCTAATTAAATAACCAAAAGTTTATTTTATTGAACTAGAAAAAAATAATAAAATTCATCTGGAAAAACAAAAGGTCAAGACTATCAAAGGATTATAGTGGGAAAAAATGTAAAGAAAGGAGGTCTAGCTATATAGATTTTGAACTATATAGATATCCCTTCCACAACAAGGAGTCAGGGGCACAGAACCCCGTGATCTGGAAAATCCATATAAAACTTTTTGGCCTTAGTCTAGAGAAAAAGTCTGATTTTTTCTTTCTTTTTCTTTTAGGGGGTGTTTACAGTACCTTATTTTAAAGTTTGGGTTAAATATTTGGTCCTAGGCTACAAAGTTACTAAACTTTTTTTGTATCGCCTGCTGGTCTTCACATGTCATCTGTGGCTTCTGCAAAACTTCTCCCAAATTCCAATTTAATTTCCTATGCCAACCCGCAACATAGTGAAATCATGATGAGGAAAATTGCGATGTGGAAGGGATGACTATTATAAAACAGTAATTATCAAAACTACCTAGTACTGGCTTAAGAAATGGAAATTGTAGATCAGTGGAACAGAGTAGACTATACAACAAACAGTTGTAAAAAATTCTAGTAATGTGTTATACAAATGTAAAGACTTAAACTTTTGGAATAAGAATTCACTATTTGGTAAAAAAAAAATCGTAGGTAAAACAAAATAGCATTTTGACAGAAATTAGTTATAGACCAACATCTTACACCATTTACCATGATAAGATCAAAATGGATACCTCGATTAGGTATAAGGCAATTTTGAAGGGCAGAGAACATATTACCTATCAAATTTATGGATAGAAGAATTTATGAGTAAAATGGATAATTCTGATTAAATACATTAAATTTTAAAAGTTTTGTACAAGTAAAACTAATGTATTCAAGATTAGAGGGAAAGCAGTAAGTTGGGAAAAAATTTATAGATGGGTTCTCACAAAGAAGGTCTCACATCTAAGATATATAGAGAACTTTCTCAACTATATAGGAGGCAAGAGTGGCAATCATGATCTTAGACAAAGCAAAAGTAAAAATAGATTTGATTAAAAGATAAGGAAGGAAATTACATCTTGATAAAAGACAGTATAAATAATGAAAATTTATCACTACTTAACATATATTCACCAAATGGTATAGCATCCAGATTTTGTAAGGAGAAACTAAAGGAGCTTAAGTAGGAAATAGATTGTAAAATCAAATATATAAGAATATAAGCCATTCCCCAAATGATAATGGTCAAAAGATATGAGCAAGCAGTTTTTGGATGAAGAAATCCAAAGAACTTATAACTATATGAACAACTGCTCTAAATCATTATGGAGTTAAGAAGGGCAAATCACAACAACTGAGAAATCATCTCACACCTATCAGATTGGCTAAAATGACTAAAGAGCAGAATGACAAATGTTGGAGGGGATGTGGAAAAATAGGGACACCAATACATTGTTGTGAAACTGTGAACTGATTCAGTCATTTTGGAGAGCAATCTGGAATTATACTCAAAGACTTATAAAACCATGTATACCATCTGGCCCCATATTACTACTACTACTACTACTACTACTAGGTTTATTTTCTAAAATATTCAAGGAAAAATGAAAATTAACTATATATTCTAAAATATAGCAGCTCTTTTTTGTGGCGGCAAAAAACTGGAAACCAAAGGAATGTCCATCAATTGGGGAATACTGGACCAGCTGTACTATATGATTGCAATGAAATACAATTGTGCCATGAGAAATGACACATAAGATGATCACCTAAAAAAACCTGGAAAGACTTACATGAAGTGATGCAAAGTGAAGTGAGCACAATCAGGAGAATCTTGTACCCAGAACCAACAATAATAGATAATGTGAATCTTAAAAATTCTCAGACTCTTGCGGAACTCCCTCTGAGGGGAGTCTCAAGACAGTCTCAAGGAGTCTCTCTCAGAGAACTCTCTCTGGAGATGGCAGCTGGCCAAAGCTGAACTGTTGTCTCTCTGAACACTAGAATCTTGAACAAATCTTGTGGTGAGTGGATAAAAGACTGACTGATCTTTCTCTTAGGTCTTGGGCCTGGGCTGGCCTATCTTTTTCTCATTATTTCCTTTTTCTCTCTCTCTCCTTTCTTTAATTCCTCATTTGTATTAATTAAAATCTCTATAAAATCCAGCTGACTTGGGTATATTTAATAATTGGGAATTTTTCCCTGGTGACCACCTTATATTTGATTTAAAACAAGACACTGTCTTGAACCATATTTTCTATGGTCACAATTTAAGGCAACCACTCTTTTAACTGCCACAGTTTATGCCTCCCACTATTTTAATTATTACAATAATGATCAACTGTGAATGACTATCCACAAGGCAAGGATCCAGGCCAACTTCAAGGGACTCATGATGAAAAGGATGCCACCACAGAAGAAGACAGAGTTCAAATGCAGATGGAAACATACCATTCTTTGCTTTATTTCCTCCATTAATTTTTCTCTAGTTCAAGCAATACTTGTCTTGTTTCACAGCATGCATTATATGCTAATATATGTATAGCTCTATCATTCTACCTGTCTTCTTGGGGAGGCAGGAGGTGTGGAAGGGAGGGAGAAAACATGTACTCTGGAAAAAAAATAAAAAAAAAGAATGCATACTTCTTCCTAAGAGCTTTGAATTCTGGACCCTGAACAGTTGTCACTTACTATCCACGGTTCTTTATTATTTTTCAGCCATTTCAGTAGCGTCCAACTTTTTGTGATTTTCTTGACAAAGATACTAGAGTGGTTTGCCATTTCCTTCTCCAGCTCATTTTACAGATTAGGAAATTGAGGCAAATAGTCTTAAATGACTTGCCCAGGGCCACAAAACTCTTAAGTGTTCTGACATTGAGATTGAACTCAAGTCTTCCTGACTCCAGTCTCAGAACTCTATCCACTGTGCCACCAGTCGCCCACCTATGTATACTAGAGAAAGTAATTTCATTTCTCTGGGCCTTAGTTTCCTAATTTGTAAAAGAAAGAGATTAAAACTAGAGGACCCTAGATCTTTCTGAGCTCAAATCAGTCATCTGGTGAATAAAGCAGTCCCATTTTCTAAGGTTTATCATCGTCCTGAATTCCCGAGATCTTTTCTTTTTTTCTGTTTGATACAGTCTGGTTACAATAGTTCACAAGACCAATTCCATGGGGCTGCATGGCCATCTGACTTGGCTTCAGCAAAACAGACCGCTCCCTGCTCAATGGTCAGTGTATTTAACCGTTTTGGAATGTCTATTAGCCAAAAGAAAGGGTCAGGTGACCCAAATTGAACATCTGAATGTAGCAGCCTGTTTTCTTACAGCATCAATTCCGCTCGTGTCCTTCTGATATATTCTAAGTGTTCGCCCTTTGAGATCTCCTGACTTTCAACCCTCATTCTATTTATCTATCCCCAAGGCAGTGCGGTAGAGCTCGGAAATCGGCCTGGGTATGGTGGATGAAAAGAAAATTTCAGTTAAGTACAGACTTCAGCGGGCCTTATCATTTTACACGGATCCGATACACAGAGTGACAGACAAGTCACTCTCCACCCCCCCCCTAGATTTTGGATCCATTTTATGGACTCTACTGGGAATGAGAATTTAAGGGTTCAGAGGTTACTGGTCTGGGAAGACACCAAGCAAGCCGGTTATGGGAAGCCTCCTACTGCTAATGTGTATTTATACTTTGTAAACTCTGATTCATCCAAGAACTGGAACAGAAATCTGCTTCCTGAGGTTGTGTTTTTAAATAGATAGTTTGCAAAAACAACAAAATTATTTCCCTTAACTTTTTTTTCCCACCCCACAATAGGCTAAACATCCCAGATCAGATTCTGTCGGGCTTGAACAAGGCAACAGGCAAACTAGTTATCTCGGGGTAGAAAGGGGCTTCTGAGGTCCCGTAGAGGGGCACGTGAGCATCCGGGGACCCAGAAACCTAAAACAAATTTGAGAAACCATTAAGGTAACGACATTGCATCATCTCAGATCCCTAAGGTGTTCCCGGGTCTATTAAAAATAACGAACTTCCTTTTGTGAGCAATTGTCTCTGAATGATTATTACAGAAAAGGAAAAAAAGCCAGGGGTGGGCGATGCTTATAAATCAGAAGCCATCCCCGCTGCCTAGTAGCCAGGGAAAGAATGTATGGAGCTTTGGGGCTTAAGAGACTGGCCGGGCAGCCTCCTCTGAAATCCTGAACAAATGGGTGAGGCCAGCCTTGCTTTTGATATACATTAACCAGCCTGGCTTGCTCTTGCATGCAGGGCACAACCTTCCTGGCTGGCAGTGCCTTTCTTTCAAGTCCAAGGCAGCTTTTACAAGTCTCAAATTATGTATTATTATGGATCGGTCCAGTGTCAACCTGTGGTATTCCAGGCAGGAGAATTAACTGTTGCCAAGCGCAAGCTTTTAAGTCCGGCACCAGCCTTCTGGGGCCTCTTCTCCCACCTTCCCCATCCCCAGCAGAGCGCTTCGACGCTTTCTTCTCCACACGCCCAGACAAAGCAGAGAGATTCCAGCCGCATAAAAGTAAGGGACGCCCACCTGTCAAGACCAAGGGTCGGTTGCCTAGGCTGAGTCCAACAGGGCAAGGACCATTTTGCGGCTAGATGCCTGACGACTTAGAGCGTCCAGCGTAATTCTAGTTTTTCCACACTTCTCATTCGATGAATGAAACAGAGCCACGTTGTAATCCCTGGAGCAGTTAGAAGGCCGTTGGTTTAGCATGGCAGACTCTTAGAATGAGATGGAACTGGAGAAACCCTTCATTTTATAGCTGAGGAAACCGGCTCTTTTTAGTGCCCCCGAGAGAGTCGTGGTCCCTGGGGACGCACGCTTTTCCCGCTTTGCCTTCCGACCTGGGAATTTGCCCGCTTTGTGTCGGGTCCTTCTTGCCATGCTTTCAAAGTCCTTTACACTACGTGGCACCAGCTGGGATCCCTGATCCATGGAAAGATGCATATAAGCATTCAGAGAGGTCACAGCCGTGGGGCACCTCGTGCAAGTCACTGTGTGCGTTGTGGGGAGTAGAGAGGAGGGAGATGGGTTTTACCTTGAAACTTCCCAAGGTAGCCTCGGACTCTGGAATTCTATTGACGACCCGGGACACCTTCCCAGGGGCAGGCAGATTTCTAGCCAGCCTTCTCCTACAATTCCCGGCTCTGCCTGGGGAACCTTTCAGGGATTGCCCCACAGCCACCCACCTTTCCAGTCTCATGAAGGGGGAGAGGGAAAGAAGGTATTTTCCAGACCCGCAACAGACCCTTGCTAAGGTTTCCCCTTGTTCTCTGGTTTCATATTGCCTCTTCAGTTACAGTTTCACAGAAGTATAAAATGAATTGCAGGAAAGGGGAAATAGAAAGCCCTCCACTCCTTCCTCTAGCCACAGCGCTCCAGGAGGTAGGACTGCTCTTTATGGAAAGACAGATGGGGCAGCGGGCCTTGCCAGGCTTTCGGGCAACTTCCAATATAATTAAGCATCATCTCACATTCCCGAAGCACTCTCGCTTCCCCCTTTGAGCAGGGTACTAGCAGGTTATCACGGATGGATCAACCAAGCATTAAAAAATACTAAAAACTAAATTGCTTGAATGTGATCCATGCAAACCACTTCCAGGATGGGGCCTCCACACGGTTGGTGGCAATCAGAGAAGCTCCATAATTGCAGGTTTCCGGGAGTGCTGCCTCCCCTGTGCAATCCACTTCACTCCCACCTGACGCTGCTGGGGCAGAAACGGGTCACAGACCAGATCTTTGGCCAGAAATCCCCCCAGAGAAGCATGCCCAGCCGTTAAATTTGAGGCGAAAGCTTCCTGCGTCCCGAGGCATCATGCTCGGTGACTCGGAACACCCTCATATCACAGAAGGATGATGAGAGCTCTGGCAACTTTAGGACGTTTCCAGTCAGATATTTTGCTGGGAGCTCTGCTTAGATTTGCAGTGTTGCCTTCAAAAGTCTTTTTGGAATAATTCAAGGTACAAAGCACTGTCAGAAGCTGGAAAATAAGAACCAGAATTAGATGGCTGGAGGTTGGGGTGGGGGAGGTTGCAATGTTCTGGCAGAGAAGGAAGCAGTTTACTGCTGCAAGGAAAAGGGAGTTGAGGGATCCAGAGCAAAAGCTTAAACCTTTCTCCAAGTGCGCTTTACAGGGTTCCCCTCACGGATTTAAGCAGCTGTTGTTGTTAGACTGAACCAAAGAGTGCCTGGAGTGGCTCTATGTCATTAAAAGAAAGTCCCACTTTATATTCCCTGGAGGATGTTTTGCTAGGGAACAGGTTTTACTTTCTCTTTCCACACTTTCACTGAAAGACAATTGGGGCTGGAAGGGACCTTAGAGATCATCTGGGGAAACCCTTTTATTTTACAGAAAATGAAAGGCCCTGAGAGGTGAGGTCTTGCTCATGATTTTACAGATAATAAGGATTCCAGTCTAAATTTGAATTCAGATCTCACTCTAAATTCAGTGTTCCTTTTGTTATGCCATGATGATAAAGAAAGGAAGGGTAAGGATTTTCCTAAGCATCCTTTGATTCACTATGAGATCAAAGATAAGGAATTGGGGATGATATAACTGTAAGTTGAATTCCATTGAAAACAGTCATTCTAGCTAGCAAAAGAGTCACCATCATAAAGGATGGCTTAGTGGCTAAGGGAAGCAGAACATATTTTGAAATGAAGCCGATATAAAACAAAAGATAACTTAAAAAACTAAATACCTATTATTTTCAACAGAAACAAAATCAATTTAATCTAGTCTCATTAAAAACAAAAACAAAAATACCCAGGCAGAGTCATTCTTCTTTGTTTTAGAAAGAAAAAAGGTTTGGTTGATTTGGGAAGCTGAACAGCATCTCATAAGCTTTATGATATTCATTTGAAGAAAAGAAAATTCAAAACCCAGAATGAAGTATTGAGGTCTAACAAATATTGTCACTGATCATTTTCCAACTAAATTTATCAACCTTATGTAGGCTTCACTGTGACACAGAATATGTAAAATTAGATGAGGTCCTTTTGTTCACGAGCTCACTGGTGGGTTTTTTTTTTCCTGATCTCACACTGATCCATTGAAGATATATGAATAAGATGTCTTCAGTCTGTTTTTTTCCTCCATAAACATAGACTATAACTGGTGTCTAAATAATTGAAAACATTTTGTGATTACCAACAATAGAATGATCAAGCAATGTCCCAAGATTTTCCAATGAAAGCATTATTTACATACATCAGTCTCTGCTCCCTGATTAAGCAGGACACTGCTTTCCCCCAGTGTTTTTAGTAATAATTAATAATTTTTAAACAATCCATGCAGGAGAAGCTCTTACCTGTCCCAGATAATTCCAGGGCTCTCGGATTCACAAGGACAAATCCAAGGATCTTTTAGCATCACAGTGTCATTATAACTGGGAGATGTTAGAGATCATCTAATCTAACTCTCATTTTACAGATGAAGAAACTGACCTCTCCCTCCTCCTCAAATCCTGAACTCTGAGAGCTGGCCTGGGCATTTTGCCCAGGGAGCCATATCCAGCTTGTAACAGCAGGTGGGTAGGATTTCTCTCAAGTCCATATTGTTGGTGTAACACATCATAATGCCCAATCTGAATCATGACAAACCTGAAACATAGAAACCAAAATCAGGAATTTCAGAATCTAGGAAATTCTGAGGCAAAAGGCAATGGTACAAGATGGGATTTTGCTGTGCTGACAAATAGAAAATAGAAAAATGGAGTTGATGTTTTTTGGTCTTAGGAAATTCACAGGTGGACAAAATAGCTAGTCATCATTTTCATCTAAAAACCTTTGCATCTAACCAAGCAGGTTCTTCTAGCTCGAAAGTTCCACTACCCTTAAAATAGATCATCTGTAATCTTGAAAGATCTATACCTCCGTAGAATTTCCTACCCAGTGTGAAGGAGGCCCTTTTCCCTAGGGAAGAGTTTGAGAATACTTTTTCCAGCTGTCATAGGCTTCTTCTTCCCAGAGGAATATTGGAGCTCTACTCTTTCTCTTTATGACCACTTGGGCTGATGAGAATGACACTGCAGAAGGGAAGAATTTGAAAGAGAGCACAAGCCAAGTCATTCCACCTCCCCCCCCCCCCCCCCTTTCCTATTGAACAAGCCCCAGTGCACTCCAGCTTCATTAGAGAGAAGGATTTCTTCGTCTCTCCTACTGGGAACATTCACAGAAGCCGGGGCATGGTTTCCCACATTCTGACTGGAGGTCATCCTCCTATACAATGGCACCTTCTCCCTCTGACAACAGGAATGGATGGGCTGCGTATTAATCCTCCCAAGTATTAACAGTGGATTTGGGAAAGAGTTCCCAAGGTTACTCCCACCAGTTCTAAGTTGTAAGAAAGAACTTTAAAAGGCCCAAACCCAGGGAAAATGGAAGCTCTCCTTCTCCCCCCCCCCCAATCCCCCCACCTCCCAGGACCGAGTTTATGCCAGTCTTCCCCGGGGCCAGTGGCAGGTAAAGATAAAGTGTGTGAGAGAGAAGGAAAGCCAGCGAATGTATGTCAGAGCAGAAACTGGACTGGTTGGAGTAGCCAGTGAGAGAGCGTGGGAGCCTGGAAACTCATTTACAAAAGCTCTTCTGCCCTCAAGCAAGTCAAACTCCCTGCTGGGGAGCTGCTTTTTTTCCCTCCCTTTTTAGTCCTGTGTGCTGCAGTGACCTTTCCCCTGGATAGGTCAGCCCTCTGTTCACCCAGGGTACACATGGCCTTCTGGGGTTTGAACGCCTCAGAAGCCCGCGGAGATTTTCTTCAGGGCTAATTCCTGAGAGAAAAACCTGAAGCAAATGTCATGTCAGCTAATAACCTGGCCAATTTTTGAAGACACTTACATAGATTATGTTTAGTAACGAGAAAATGGAGCCAAATCTATATTGGCTGTAAGTGCAAGGACTTACAAACCAACGTGAAACGAAGGGGTCAGAATCTCGTTAGGTAATTCTTGTGGGAATTGCTGAGTTCTCCTGCTTTTCCCAAAGAGTCACTTAAAATGAGAATCCTAAGCCAAAATATTTTAAAAGCATGACTTCCTTTCAGACTCTTGCCAAAAACTTAGTTTGAAATTCACATGTACTCTAAGATATTCTATTAATGATATTAATGATGGAGGATCAAAGGCAAACCACAGAGGTTTATGTAAAAATTCCAGATAATTACTTAGGTGCTTAAAAAAGTTCTTATTCATAAGAGTGTCAAGTTCCTCCATGTTCAGTCAAAATTCTTTATCGACAGACTAGATACATCAGCTCTAGAGCAGGATACAGAATCTGGTAGAGAGCACTTAGGAGGAAAATGGGGAAGGAGGGGGGGGGGATTCTACCAATATTGTTCTAAATTAACCTTTCCTCTTTCCCCTGCCTTCCCCTCAAAAAAATCTTTACACTTCAAGTCATTAAAAAAAAAGAAAAGAAAAAAAAACCCAGCCTTTGATTTGCAGTTCCTTTCTTCTCAACAAGAGCTTAGTTCTTTAGCAGACCCAGGCTTGTAAATACCTTGTTTTCATCTTAATTTCACAAATGGAGGAGAGAAGAGGAATAATTACCTTGAGCTGGATTTTATGGAATCCAAGGGTGGAGTTTAGAATTATATGCTAGAGATGGAAAGGGATGGTAGAGGTCATCTAGTCCAAAACCATCATTTTATATTTGAGGAAACTGAGGCCCAGAAAAAGGTTAATTAATTTAGTGGCACCACTAGTAAGTCATAGAGTAGGGGCTGGAATTAATTTCTTTAGATTCCCAGGTCACAGCTTTTATGTGCTGTCCTGGTATTTCTCAACTTCTAAATCAGGTGATTTCTATGAGTGAGCTCTTATACAAAGTAAACAAGTTATAAAGCAAATTTTAAAAATAGCATTTCTAAAAGCAATTAATGGAGGGATTATTTCACTCACAGTTGTGCAATAATTACCATTCTTTGTTCTGGGTCTGGGAGTCAGAGGCCCTAGGTTCAAATCCCCATCTCTGCTACTTTCTTTAACCTCTAGATCTTGGATTCCTCATCTATAAACCAAAGGTGAGAGCAAATCAAATCAGAGGTTCTTAATATTTTGGTGTGCCATGGACCCCTTTGGCAAGTCTGATGATACCTATGGACAATTCCCCCCCCCCCCCCCCCCCCCCGTCTCAGAATAATGCTTTTAAGCGAATGAGTTATAAAAGAAACTAATTATATTAACATCATTGTTAAAATAGTATTTATATATTTATATAGCTACTTTATATACTTATATCTAATTTATCATATGTAATTTTTAGATGTTCATGGATCAAAGGGTAGAAATCCTTGGACATACTATCTAAATCTAGATATCATATATGTGTGGAGAAATGTATTTACAAATGACCCAAGTAAGATTTAATATGCAAAGAAGTGATATGAGGTAGGATTGGGATATAGTATAAGATTTGATGATGGAGGGCTAAATGGGGCTCAGGAGGGAAATGTTAAGATTCCCTAGAATGGGATACTTTCCACAAGGCCAACACTTGGACATTCCTTTTGCTGAATTACAACAGATACTTTAGTTAACCCTTGGAATGCATTAGTAAAAGGATCTGCATTTCAGGAGTTGATTCTCTCAGAATCTTCTGGGTGATAAATTGAAATCCTTTCTTCCAAAACATATTAGCTTTGGCTGAAGTCTAAAATTCTTATAATTATTTGGTAAAGTACTTACTCAGAATTTCTATCATTGCTTTAAAAAGGGGGGGGGGCAGCTAGATGGCTCAGTGGATAAAGGGGCTCAAATCTAGCCTCAGATACTTCCTAGCTATATGAACCTGGGCAAGTCACTTATCCCCCATTGCCAAGCTCTTACCACTCTTCAGACTTGTAACCAATACATAAAATTGATTCTAAGATGGAAGATAAAGTTTGGGTTGGTTTGTGTGTGTGTGTGTGTGTGTGTGTGTGTGTGTGTGTGTGTGTGTGTGTGTGTGTGTAGATAAGATAAATTAAAATGCAAAATTTTTTGGTAAATAGTATATTCAGAAAAATACTTTTCCTTTATAGCCTACCTTAATTTTAATTTGTTTTGGAGCAGTTTAGTATGCCAATTTACTTCTTTAATTTTAGATAATTTGAGTTTTTATCCATAAAGCAAGTTCATTTCCCTGTACACTATAGTTCCACCTTCTAAGCAGGCACAGACTCCTTTTGTTTCTACACTGGTGTTTTTCTTTTCTTTTTTTAAGAGTAAAAAAAAAAAAAACCTTAAACTCTTCAGTTTGAAAAATCCACCCCAGATAATAAGGTCAATCTGAAGCAGGAATTCTGGCAACCACTATTGCACTGTTTGACTTTATAATTTGATTGCAAAGAAGTTAAAATAAGACACTGGGGATATGTTACAGACATAAACAGTATCACCTTTAGACCCCTTGCCATCTGCTTTCAAGCCAAAAGAATTATTTTACTGATTATTGTTTAAGTAAAAGCTAGAATATTATCAAAAAAGAAATTCATGTGTACATGTAAGGTGGTACAAGGCAATATTATATGGATTCAATATATGGAGTTGAATGTAGCTGAGTTCAGTATTCTGTTTCTACACTATCAGATAATTTAATTTATTTATGGTTCTTTTCCACTCCCCCCCCCCCTTTAGACTATGAATTGACATTTATTTGTAAATGCTTTCTGTCTTATTAAAATTAAGATATAGAATAAATCAATGGGGTGTCCAACAGATATCTCAGAATTTAATTATATCCTTGAATCATAATATTCAATGGTATATATGTTCAAATTTTCTGTGCTGAATAATTGGCAGAATTCTGTGAAGAATTGAAAATATTTAAGGAAATGAAATAATCTTAAAATTTGGTTCTCCACTTGCTCAAACATGCTAAAAGTTTTGGTAACAAAATGATGATCTTGTCTTGACAAATCAGAGGCATCATTACAAAAGTGGAAAAAAAAATCGATGATCAAATTCAAGTCAATGCATGTTAATAAAAGATGTACTAGACTGGAAAAGCTGCCCAGGTACTTGGAAATAGTGTTGCCTGTATGTGGAACCCGCTGAAAAAGAATTCAGTATCCTTACCCAGAGGAAAACAGAAAAGTCAGACTCAGAAGGTATTCTCCTAATACTCTTACTCTCTTCCAAGCTCCTCTTGAAAGTGAATATTTCCTTTATCTTTTGTCCTCTTAAATCAGATAAGCTACATGTATGTGCGAATGCATATATACATACATATACAGATAATTACACATACATACATACACGTCATTATATGCATAACCTTTTAATGATCTTTCTTTTGTGAAATAACCTAATAAAATTCCTTCTAAAACTGTTTCAGGTTTTAGGTTTTATTTTTGACTGTGTATGTGTATGTGTGTGTGTATGTGTATACATGCATACATATATACATACATAAATATTATGTATATTAGCTCCCGAAGTTACTAAACACATTCTTAGTCTAAAATAAATTGAAAATCTAAGTGAAAAACATTTAGCATTTGGGGGAATATCAGATCCTCTACAATTTACAATGTAGACATATATTTGGATGATATTTATTGTCAAAGAAATATTTGAGGAAATAGTCTAAATATTCTTTAGACATTTGTAATCTATGGCCACAAAACCAAAAGGAAGCTTTTAAAATTGCCATATGAAACAAAAGAATGATTGTTTGGTGAAGCCTTTCCAATCCCTCTTAATTCTATGTCTTTCCTCTGTTATTATTCCCCATTTATCCTGTATATAGCTGACTCTGTTTATATTTGTTTGCATATTGCCTCCCCATTATACTGTAAGGTCTTTGAAGGCAGGTATCATCACTTCACTCTTTTTATATCTCCAGTGCTTAGTGATGTTTATTGATTGATTTTGACCTGCCTATCAACTATGCCATTAAATAAAATTCAGGTGTTTTAAAGTTCTAAAAATCAAGAGTTTATTAATTGAGCACAATGACAGATTCTTAGCAATTGCTTGCATCAGATTCCAAGATGCTAAAATGTTAGCAATTAATAAATATTAATTTAATTAAAATAAAAAATAATAAATAAAATAAAATAATAAAAAAATAAAATTAATTCTTTACAGTCTTTCATTTCATTCATTCATGACACAAAACCCATACATACACACATAAAATACCTTGCATCTATTTTTTCTCTTTTGTATTACAGAAAGATCACAGAACCCCTTACTGGATTTAAAGTAATGAAAGATCCACATGTATTTCAGACATCTGGAGAGAGAGTGCTTAAAAGCAAAATTCCTTAAACATATGCAATAGTATAGTCAAAAACATTTACCTACATTTGCTTCATGTTTTAATTAATTCATGATACCTAAGTGGTAAGAAGACATATTTAATTCATTACATTAGACTGTATTCCAATTATGTTTGTCACTATGTAATTTCTAAAATCATACTGAAATATTAAGATATTACAAAACTTTAAAAAAAAGAAAGCTTTCATAATAGAAAACTTGTTTTTGAATTTCCAAATGTAGGTTATTGACAACCAACAGTTTTAAAAATTATTAATTCCTAATATATATACACATATGTATAATATATGTATGTATGTATAACCCAGTGGAATTGCTTGTCAACTCCAGGAGAGAGGAGGGAAAAAACATGACTCTTGTAACCAAGGAAAAAATTTTAAAATAAAAAAAATTCAAAAAACCCCCCCATTAATTCCTTTCTTTTCCCTTTTCTGATAACTTGTTTTGAAAAGGTTATTTTTCTGGTTACTGGTCCAGAATTTTCTTATTTTGAAGGTAAGTTAGCAACATTGGAATAGCTTTCTCTTTTGTTTTAGAATCCCTTTAAGATGACTTAATTTCTCATTGTATCTAGAATCATGCCTTTAGGAGTCATCTAATTAACAGGCTTTGGAATGTCTTGATTTGGCCTTCTCTTTTACAGTTGAGATGTAATAGATCTCAAAAGGTGAATGAAATATGAAAGGCAAAATGTCTAGACTGTTGCTTATGCCCTCACATTTCAGACCACTGGAAGGATCCTGCCCTGGTCAGTTCATGTTTAGTGACTGAATGTATAAGTCTGTGTCTCACACCGACCCCAAACACAGAGGGCGCTTGGATTCCTGTTTCCCTCCATTTGGGGAGTTGGAGAACAATAAGGTGTCCCCCTTTTTATGGTGACTTTGGTTTGCCTCCCTCCTCTGTTTAGCACTTCGGTCACCTTCTGCTCTCCTCCTCTTCCATGTTAGTGTATACTGGAGACAGGGGTGTCTTTGCAATCCATATTCTGCATGGCTGGCAGCACAGGTCGAACAATGCTTCTCCTTTGCTCATATGATCCTCCTCCCAGGTCCTCTCTATCAAATACAAACTCACGTGTTTAGCATTAAAGGCATTTCACCACGTGGCTCCAACCTGACTTTTTAGACTTCATCCCTCTCACCTCTTCTGCATTTGAGCCAAACTGAACTCCTGAAAGTTCCCCACACTCAACTGGGGTCCCCATGCGCCTGTGCTACCTGTCTCCCATGTCCAGGATGCTGGGTGGCACAGAAGATGGAGTGCTGGACCTGGAGTCAAGAAGACCTGGATTCTAAATCAACCATCCAACAAGAGTCCATTACTGCTTAATGGAGACCTTTTCTGAGTCCTCCAGCGGCTAGCAAGGGCTTCCTTTCTCTCCCTGAGCTTGTAATTTACTTTTTATCTATCCATATATGCATAGGTTGTCTTCCTTCCTAGAATTTGTTCCTTGAGGACAAGGTTGTTTCATTTTTGTTTTTGCATCCCTGCCACCCAGTAGGAACCTAACATGTTCTTCTTATTGAGTCAGACTGTCCTAGAAGAGTGATGGGATGGAAGAGAAATAGTGGGAGAAGCTGGGAAGTAGACTAGGGGAAGCCAATCCCTGGGCATAGATCCTAGACCTCGTGGTCCAGTCTGTTATAGTTGTGTGACCGGAGGCAGAGGGATCTTAAGGGATTATCCACACTCACACAGGTAAGAGCTAAATAGATTGTAAAACACAGCCCAGGGCCTGCCACATAGTTAGTACTTAATAAATGCTTGTTTCCTTCCTTCCTTCCTTTTTACAATAAAAAAGAAAGAATAGTTAATTTATTGAACCTAACCAATGTGTCACCTGAATCTGACTGTCCACACCCACAATGCCTCACTTCTGCAAAGCAGGAAGGGACATACACTTTCTGCTCTCTTCCTCAGTCATTAGCATTTATGAGCAATGACTATGTACCAGGCTGATGGCACAATGCTAAGAGCTGAACTGCAAGGAAAGGCAAAAGCCATGCCTCAACTCTCAGGGAGTCTCCAATGAGGGAGATAACCAGCAAGCAACTATGCACAAAGAAAACGTATACTGTCCAAATTGGAGATATTCAATACAAGCAAGGCATTAGCAGTAAGGGGATCAAGAAAGCTTTTTCATAGAAGAAGAGTGAAAGTGCTTGGGATTTGGGGATCAAGTGTTTTGTTCAAGGGCTAGCAAGGAGGCTAGTATCATAGGATGGGAGTGTATATGGTGGGAAGTAAAGAATAGAAGAATTGAAAGGTAGGGGTTGGGCATGGGGAGGGAGCTTACAAAGGACTTTAAATGCCCAATGAAGGGTTTTATAGTTGATCTTGGAGGTGATAGGGAGCCACTGGAATTTATGGCCAATGTTGAACATTAAAAGTACAAGTCATTTAGGTTTGTTTGTTGCTGTTGTTCTTTCTGTTTATGCTGATGTTTTCACATTACATATTGCATTATTGGCTCTGCTTTTACATTATTAGGTAATTGATGATCAATAGATTTTAATCATCCTCTCTTTAGCTGATATGTCTTCCTATGATTTTCTGTATCTTTCATATTTATAATTTCTTTTTTAGTAGTAAGAGACTATTATAGATTGCCACCCTTTGTTTAGTCATTTTCTAAGAGATGGATGACTACGTTGTTTCTAGTTCTTAGATACTATCAAAAGTGCTGTTATAAATATCATAGAGGGCAACCAGGTAAAAAGTAGGGACTGAATAAGTAAGGCAGTAGCTCCAAAGAGAGTTTGCAGTTCTCTCAGAGTTTGTGAGGGTAGGTGAAAAGCCTTTGTAGGAGAAACATGGCTTAAAATTTTTTTTATCTAGGCTATCTTAAAAAATTGAGAAGTTCTTTCCCCTTCATGGCTGCCATCAAATATAAAAATTAAAATTAAATCTCAAATAATAAAATATATTTTAGGAGATTTATTAATGATCATAAGAAATAAAGGAATAAAGAGTATACAAAATTAAGACCATGTGCCTATTTTAAAATCCCTGAGCTTAGCTTACCACCATCACCAAGCTTGCTATCATCATGCCAAAGAAAGACACCCAAGAGGACCTCCCACTCGCTAATATCCTTTGTTTTCAGGAAGTATATAATGACAGGAAGTCAGTGGGCTCCCAGGAAATGTAGTTCTTTTCTAGGGTAATAGATTTTTAATTATACACTCTTGAATATGCCCCTTCTCTCCTCTGACACTGTCCCACTCTACTGAAGTTCCCCATAAACTCACACCTGGATTACTGCAAAGCCTGCTGCCTTAAGTCCCTCCCAACTTTTATCCATCCTCCATTCAGCCAAAACAGTGATTCTCCTAAAACACAGGTCTGACCAGATTGTATACTCCTTCCCCACTCAATAAACTCCAGGAACTCCTTATCTCTTGGATCCTATTTGGCATTCAAATCCTTCATAACTCAGTCCCCTCCCACCTTTCGTGTCTTCTACCCTCTTTCCCCTAACATTCCTCTTCAACCTAACATTCCACTGGCCTCTAGACTGTTCTATAAACATGTGGAACATATTTTCTCTACCTATTCTATACTTGGAATACTTTTTCTCCTCTGCTCAGTCTACTGACTTTCTTGGCTTTCTTTAAATTCTAACTAAAATTCCATCTTTTTTAGTGGAAGTCTTTCTCTACCTCTATGAATTCTAGTACCTTCCTCTTACTTCCTCTTTCCCTTATTTTGTATATATTGTGAGCTCCTGGAGGGCAGGGCTGTTTTTTGCCTCTTTTTGTATCTTTAGTACTTAGCACAGTGTCACCTTCTTAGGCACTGGAATTGATTGACTCATTGATTTCATAGCATAATTCCAAACTTATTCTCATAATGTTTGTTCCAATTCATAACTTCACTTGGAGTGTCTTAGTGTGCCTATTTTCCTACAATCCTTCTAACACTGCCTCTTCCCATTTTTTGGTTATTTTTACCTACTTGCTAGGCATGAGTTAAAATTTAAGAATTGTTGTGATTTACAGTTTTGTTGTTGTTATTAATGGTTTACAGCAATTTTTCACATTGCTTTTTATGGTCAGCAATTATTCATTTAAGAACTGTGACCATATGCATTAGGTAATGACTGTTGGTCTTAAATATTTGTAAATGGATTTTTAACATACTATATAACCTGTTCAAACAAGTGACAATTCATAGCATCATAAGATTTAAACTCATGTTAGATCTTAAAGATCATCTGGTCTAACCTCTTCATTTTACATCCTAAGCTCAGAAAGTTTCAGCACCTCTTTAAGTAATTATTAGAACAGTGCTGCTTTCACTAAACACACTCCTCCAAGGGTGCTAGTATTGCTAAGACATTTCAAATTGCCTTTGGAGCCTATGGTAAGTGGTTTTGAATATTCTCAATAGGGGCAAATCTTTCGTAGTTTCTGAAAATAACCATTGGTCAATCTTAATAAGGTAGATGATCAAAATATGTAAGACAGAAATTGCCTCCAAACAATGTGAATCTAAAGTAATGAGTCTAATTTTCTCATCTGGTTTGTAAACTGGCTGTCAATGAAATTCCAAAAGAAAAATTCTACATAGATTTTGGGCAATAGTATCAATGTTTAACATCTCCTCTGGGGCCTCCCTCTCTCCTCCAACCCCCACTCCAAGTTGTTGCATCCACAGATACCTGCAACTACTATCTGTCAAGGTTCTAGGGCACTCAGAGAAGCTACTAGACTGCGAAAATCAGAGCTCACAATGCTTCAGCTCAATCTTGTTCTGGAACCTCCCTCAACACCTGGGCCCTCATCACCTTGGAATATCCATCTCCCCTCTGGGCTTCTCACCCTGAAAATATCCCCCTGCCAAGGAGATCCTTTTCTCCTATAAGAAAATTTCTCCCATTGCCTCCATTTTGAGGAGGAGCCCAGACCAACCTTCATTTCTTCAGGGATGTCCAGACTGCCCTTTTGACTTTGATACCATGTCTAACCCTAAGAACTATCACCCTCAATTCAGCTTTTCAGTTCCCTTTTGTCAGTTGTCTTCTCTCATTAGAATGCAAACTCCTTGATGGAAGGGATAATGGTAAGAACAGTAAATATATATTTTTAAAAAATCACATCTTCCTCACCCTCACCTCCAACCAGCAATCTATTAATGGTACATTCTTCCATAAATATGAACAATTTCCCGGAAAGAATAGCTTAAAATTTAGAATATATGTTAATATGACTCATTGGGAACATAGAACTCGGATAGCCTTTCTTTTCTTGTGAAATCCTTATATCACTTTCCTTTGGGGGTAATGACTCCGCTGGGTGGGTACCTTAGGGTTGTAAAGGATAATTTTAGTGTTGTGACCTAAACTATATTAATTATTGGTCGCCATGGGATATCCCCAAATAAAATACCCAAAACAGCTGGAAATTTATGGTGATTTTAATTAATATAGAGGAAAGAAATTAAGGAAAAGGAAGAGGGAAAAGGTGTAGGATTTCTCCCGCCTGGCCTGTGCCAGGAGAAAGATTAGAGGTTTCTAGGAAGATAAAGTTTGGAGAGTAAAGGAGGAAGGAATCAGCCTGAACTCCAAGAGGGCTCAGCTAAGATGCCTGAACCTGAATTAGCTCAAGGGCAAACTCACTGCCAAAACCCAGACATATAGCTGCCACCATGCCAAGATGTCAGAACACTTAGCACACTGCCAGCCAGAGCCACATCTCTGGGGAAAGAAGCCAAAGAGAGGAAGTGACGCAAAATATATGGACAGTTTTACATCACTTTCCTGCATCTCATTTGCACCAATGGTAGCTTAGCTTGACTTAGGACAGCCCAGGGATCCTTCAGCTGTTTCTGTACATGTCTGTTAAAGGCCATCCTCCTGAATACTTAATCCTTAAGTATGGGTGTAGACATTCCTGATTTTATTAAAGAGAGTGTCTTCATTGTTACAATCAGGAGATAGCTAAATCCAATCTTCACAGGGTCTATCTACTCTTTGCCTCAGTTTGACTTCCAACTTCTGGGGGCTAATTCTTCCTTCCTTCCTGGTTCTCCTTTCTGTTGCCAGAGATCATGATCCTTGAAATTTCTTCTGGCCTTCACTCTTTCTTTATTCCCTGGATCCAGCTGCTCCCTTTATGTTGTTAGCTCCAGTGTAAGATGCCACAGTTAATTGGGGGAGGAGAAGAGAAGGGAGAAGAATCACCTCCTTACTGCTCTCTGGCAGAGGTCCAGGGATTAGGCTCCACAAAACTTCTCCATGCTTCAAATGTCTCTAGGACTAGCAAACTTGGCTTTTCAAAGTTGACCAGAATTCTCCCAACCAATGCCAAACTCCCTTTCCAACTTGATCAGAAAACCTTTTTTTTTTTCATATTTCCTAAAGGGACAACAGAACTTAGACACTTTAGGCATATATAACTCATTACCTTTGTTATCTATCTCTTACTTTATGTGATTATATCAACTAGAAGTCCAATTCCCCAATATTACAATTGGAATATAAATTCTTTGAGGACTTTGGCTGTTTATAGTTTCTGTCTTAATATCCCCAGTGCCTGGCACATAATGAATGCTTAATTAATGTTTGTTAGATTGTACAGAATTAGAATAAGCGTATGTTCCAAACATTACCACTTTGAAGCACAGTGCTCATTGGGCTATAAATCTCCTACTGTATTTCTTTAAAAAGAAAACAAAAAAGTCTTCACTTTCATTGTGCTTACATTTCTTTCAAACATACCTTTGGTCTTATTAGTAGTGATCATATTAAGACTTCTGAACCCTTTTTTACCTTTTTAGGTCTAGGTCTGTCTTTTTTTTCCTTTTTTTTCTTTTTTGGATGGGGTCCTCTGCATGTCGGTAGTCCATTTCTCTACTCATCTTTTTTGCAAAAACAATTCAGGTAAGGATCATTCCTGGCAGCTAAGTAACACAGTGGATGGGCCTAGAGTTAGTGAGGCTTTGTGAATTCTAATCCAGCTTCAGACACTTAATAGCTGCAATAAGTCACTTAAGTATTTGCATAAGTTTCCTCATCTGTAAAATGAGCTAGAGAAGGAAATGGCAAACCATTCCAGAATCTATGCAAAGAAAACCCCAAATGGAGTTACAGAGACTCAGACCTGATGAAAAACAACAAAAAGGACCATTCTAAAATTGGCAAAAAATCTATAGCTCTTCTCTGTTCAGTTAGTTACTTCTAGGATTAATTGATCAATTCCAAAAGACACTTCTAAACCCAAGAGTTTCCTCAGAACTGTGAATATTTCTATGGCACTGCAATTTAATCCTTTTTACTTTGTTTTGGACCTGGATATGCTGACTCACTGCTCTACAGAGGCTGCCCACTTAGAAAGCTTGTCATTAACTGCTCCACAGCATGAGGATTTTGCTGGCTGCTAGTATCTTGAGGCAGTCTCATTAATATTTTCCAATTCTCTTACAGGAAGTTCCAAGTTGCTCTCAGTTGTATTGAGACAATTTTTGGGTTTTCTTACACTTCAACATTATGCTTTAAACTGAAAAAAATGCATGAAGCTTGATATTCATTCTTTTTGTCCTTTATGTCTGAAGTGAATGAGCTAATAGAAATTTTCAGTGTCCTTACTTATTTGCAATTTGCCTGTGTATTCATTTTCATTGCTATTTTATCACCTTATAACAAAAACAGATTTTATGATTAGAAATATGTGTATAAGAACATGATTTCTCTTAGATTCTTCTTTACTGCTCACAAATATTTGAAGGAATATGCTAAACTCCTTAACTCTAGAAAATGAGCTCACATCTCTTTCCTAAATCTGGAAGTAATTCTTCTTTCCCCATATACTCTAAATGAGAATTTATAGAATCAAGTAGATTCCAAACCTTCAGAACTTCTAAGGATCAATCTTATTTGTTGATCATTGCTCTATAAAGGTACTCAAATTAGGCTTCAGGAGGTAGAGCTATATTAATTTTAGATTTTTACGGATGAAAGCTGTATATGTATGATATGCTGAATTTGTTACAGGATTTGCTATAACAAGCATATAAAACATACATATATAAAAAGGCCTAGAATACATACACACCTACACACACATTCAGGATTTCTATTCTCTGGTATAAAGTATTTTTTTTAGAATTTCTTCCAGGACATTTCAAGATAAGCACTGCTTAGCTAATGTTAAGTCTGCTCCATCTGGAGAAAGGATTGAGTTAATACAACTTGAAATGCTCCAAAAGGAATTCCAGAAAGCATTAAAAGAGAGTGAAATCATGGAAGACATCATAGAGTGTCAATATATAAACCCCTTTTCACCTGTACATGTTATATACAATGTAAACTTCACATAGACTATAAAATTAAGAAGCACAACAGAACCTGCACATGTAGAATTTAAAGACCAAACATATTGACTTCAATGCCTTATTCTACAGACTTGTGGATAGTAAGAAACTTTCTTTAGGGACAAATCTGGGAGTCTGGTTTAGACTCTGACTAGAAAAAAACAATCTTGCTATTGTTATTAAGAACATTTTCAACTATGTCTGCAGTAATTCTCAGTATAGGGCAAAGAACAATAAATACCACTACCCCCACCAAAGAATACTTTTCATCATAATTATGATGCTATGCAACACTTTTATGTAGTAAGTCCTATTCCCATTTTCCAGAAAGCAAGAGAGATGGGCTGACAGAAGTTAGGAGATAAAGAAAACGATTTATTTTTTCACCTCTAAATCATTTAAACAAAGAATCCCTGGTATGAAAACCAAAACAAAACAAAATAAATAGGTCACAAGGTCAAAGAGAAGATCCATAAAGGACACAGAATTCCTTCTCTGTATTCAGACTATGGACCATTTGGTTACAACCTAGACTTTATATAGGTTCATTCATTTGGCAATAACGCTACTATAACTAGGACTACTAGGTCTACTAGGGCTATTACTACTATATTACTACTACTACTACTACTACTACTACTACTACTTACTGCTACTTACTACTACAACTTCTACTGCTACTACTACTATTACCACTACTTACTACTGTTACTACTATTACTACTACAACTACTACTGCTACTACTATTACTATTACTACTACTACTTAGTGCTACTTACTACTACTACTGCTACTACTACTATTACTACTACTACTACTTACTGCTACTTACTACTATTACTGCTACTACTACTACTACTTACTGCTACTTACAACTACTACTGCTACTACTGCTACTTACTGCTACTTACTACTACTACTATTACTATTACTACTATTATAACTACTACTACTTACTGCTACTTACTACTACTACTACTATTGCTACTACTACTACTACTATTACTACTACTACTTACTGCTACTTACTGCTACTTACTACTATTACTGCTACTACTGCTACTACTGCTACTTACTACTACTACTATTACTACTATTACTACTTACTGCTATTTACTACTACTAGTATTACTACTACTACTACTTACTGCTACTGTTACTACTACTACTGCTACTACTATTACTACTACTACTTACTGCTACTTACTACTACTACTGCTACTACTATTACTACTACTTCTGCTACTACTACTACTATTACTACTACAACTACTACTGCTACTACTACTACTTACTGCTACCTACTACTACTACTGCTACTACTTCTACTACTACTTATTACTACTGCTAAGACTATTACTATTACTACTACTACTACTGCTACTACTACTATTACTACTACTACTTACTGCTACTTACTACTATTACTACTACTACTACTACTACTTACAACTACTACTGCTACTACTACTACTTACTGCTACTTACTACTACTATTACTATTACTACTATTATAACTACTACTACTTACTTCTACTTACTACTACTACTACTACTACTATTACTACTATTGCTACTACTACTTACTACTATTACTACTACTACTTACTGCTACTTACTACTATTACTGCTACTACTACTACTTACTACTACTACTTACTGCTACTTACTACTACTATTACTACTCTTACTACTTACTGCTACTGTTACTACTACTACTGCTACTACTACTTACTGCTACTTACTACTATTACTGCTACTACTACTACTACTTACTGCTACTTACTACTACTACTACTACTATTGCTACTACTACTACTATTACTACTACTACTACTTACAGCTACTACTTACTGCTACTTACTACTACTACTATTACTACTTACTACTACTATTACTACTACTACTACTACTTACTGCTACTGTTACTACAACTACTGCTACTACTATTACTACTACTTACTGCTACTTACTACTACTACTGCTACTTACTACTACTACTGCTACTACTACTATTACTACTACTACTACTATTGCTACTACTACTATTACTGCTATTACTACTACTACTGCTACTGCTACTACTGCTATTAATGCTACTACAACTGCTACCACTATTGCTACAACCCCCGCTACCCCCACCATTACTATTACTATAACTACTCCTGCTACTGTTGCTATTGCTGCTAATGCTGCTATTGCTAGTAATTTGAACCTAGACATTCTTTTTTTGTGCTTTGTATAAGGAAGAGGCTGACCATTTTCATGCTTAAAAAATAATCAGCTGCCCCATGGAAAAATCTTTCCTTCTATTCCAAAAGAAAATAAAGGTTTAACATGTAATTAACTATACTGAGCCTGATATAAATATGATTCAAATTATTTTATGAATGGAATATTTTTTCTCTTTAAAGGACAGCTTTGCCTAAAAATTTTTAATCTTTAATTTGGGACTCTAGTCAATATACTTGTCCTTTGAGACACTCACTCCACATATTTCATACATTAATATGAACCACAAACAAATAATATTGTAATATAAAGGATATAGATTCCAAATCATTTGGGGAAACTGTTGGCCAGTATCTGACATCTCCATGGTTTAAACTGTGACAAATGCCAGGAACTGCTCTATGAGACCACAGAGTGTCAATTTTTTCCTTCTTTATTGTTTTTTTTAGAGACATAGAGGCACAGTGATTCACAGAATTCTCAAAAATGTTCACATGTGCAAAAATACATAAGGTATATATTTTATGATACTTAAGGTTACTCCAAGGGTTAAACATTTTAATATCATCATTTTTATGACTGGCGTTTAGGGTTCACTGAAGAACCACATGGAAATTGTTATTTTTAGAAGTGTCAAGGGTTTCCTACAGCTCAGGAGCTCTCTCTCTCCTCTGTCTGTCTATCTGTCTGTCTGTCTCTATCTGTCTCACTCTGTTTCTCTCTGTCTGTCTTTGTTTCTCTCTGACTCTGTTTCTATCTCTGACTCTCTGTCTGACTCTGTCTTTCTGTCTCTCTCTGTGTCTCTCTCTCCCTATATGTACATGCTTCACAATGAATAGTTCTATCAAATGAAACTGCCTTTCCATAACTCATCTTAACACATTTCATGCCATTACCATGTTGCTCAAGCAACATGCATATGTTCATGTGTGGGCAAAGAGATCAGTTAAAGAAGTTGGATGAAAATTTCTGTCATTGACTTTCACATACATCATACACATTTTCTCATCAATTTTTTTTCCAATTTGTTTCCTATAAGAAGCAATTTGGGGAGCTTATTTTGTATAGATGTTGAGTATGAGGAAAATCTGAAAGTATCCATGAGCTGGACGAGAGGCCGTGGAAGAATGAAGACAGTAGTGCTTAAATTTAAAGAGAGTGGGCAAATGTTACATGTACTCATGTTTACACACATGTATAAATATTACATATATGTGTGTCTCTGTACACATGAAATAATGCATTTATGTTTGTGTGTATATGTGTATATTCATGACTCAGGCCATTATTCTTGAATTCTGGAAATCAGCATTTGGTTGTTTCAAACTATGGAGTGGATTTCAGTTTTGAAAATTATGATCAAAGCAATATGGATTCATGATATAAGTCAATTTTAAAGTGAGTGAGCAAGGGATCACAGCCTTGGATAGATAAGATTTAGTTAAGTACTACACAACTTGTCTCTTTTTATTTGTTTGTTAAACCATTCAAGTTGACTAAAAAGGGTTAAGACATAAAATAAAATAATAATAAAAAAAAGATTTATGTGTGAAACACTTCTAAACATGCCCTCTAAGTACAGTAGATTTTCCCCTTAGAACCACACCCTGTAAGTGCTGTATTTTCAGAGCTGAACAATTAACATAAGGAGTATGAGTCAGTCTTTGAACAGCTCTGTGGGAACCAGAAAGCCTTTGCTATTAGGAATGATGTAAATTCCCCAAGGCTGGAAGAAGTCCACAATAGAAGGCAGACAGGGTCATAAATAACAACAATGGACATTGCATATACCATATAAAATATTGTACCACTAGTGACACTTCCTTTAAATCTCATATTAGGCTCAATCATTGACTTTACTTTCTTTTTATTAGGCTTCAAAAATGCCATTTCTTTCCTATGGGAATTTCAAGGCTTGCTGAAGAAAAAAGGATAATATGTACTCATCCCAAATTCCTTTGACAGCAAAATAATGAAAAAACCTGACCTAGAAATAGGATGACAACAGAGAAAGTGATGTTCTGACTGAGAAAAAATGCCCATATACAAGGTTTACTTACTCTTTTTTTTTTTAAGGCAAGGACAGATCCTTTGCTTAAAATTAAAAACACATTTCTTGGCAAATTGTTGAATACTGACATATTTACATTTCTATGAAGGCTGGGTGGGAAAAAAAAAGAAGATTCAAATGCCTCTTAAGCCCTTGAACTGTCAAATCTCATTAGGTACTTGTATATTCTGGGGTCAAGTCATTCTCTTTGTCATTAAATCTTTGGGTAGTAACTCACCAGAACATAAATCATTAAAAATAAAAAGAGGTTATTACCTGGAAACAGGATTTTCTAAAAGTAATATACATAGAATAGAATACTTCCTAGAACCTGGCATCAGAATATAGTAGTTTTGTTAATTAGTTAAGTCCGATCTTGAGGCAAACTATTAGGTATGTATCATGCTCGATGAAGGTGATAAATAACATATTTGTTTATACATTTATTTCCCATCTAGGTCCCAATGTGAATACTAAAAAGAACTATTTCTGAGTGGTATCAGGTATTGAGTAAGAAAATATATTTATTCATGAACCCATTTAGTAAGTTGTTCATTTAACTGTATATCATAATTTGGACAATATAGCTAACGTTTTTCATCCATTTGATTTTTCTCATGTGGATAGTTAGGCCAACTATCCTAACTATCCACAAGAGAAAAAGGAAATGACCCACAGAGGCAAAGTGATCATTTAGGATGAGAAGCCTACTGGTTCCTTATAGAGAAAGAAATCATGATATCAGTAGAGAAGCTCAAAGACAAATAATAAGATAATAGACTGTTTTGAAAAATTGGATGCAGTTCTTGGATATCATTAGTAAATATGGATTAAAATTATGGACCTAATAATTCAATTGAACAACTATTAAGGACCTACTATTTAACTTGTAGCCTATATAATGCTAGGAACACAAATGCAACAGAAAACACAGTCCATATTTTCAAGGAGTTTAGAACCTAGAGGAGAATAAGATGACAAATAGAGAATATTAAAGCATCATATTAATATATAACACTTAAAAGTTCACAAAGTGCTTTCCTCATGGTAGTGCTGGGGGTCCTTCCTTTGATTGGGAAATTTCTCACAGAAACTCCATTTTAAGGACAATACACTGGCCAGTTATATTTATTGCTTTATTTTCCTCTGGGTTCCAGATTCTTCAGACATTTTAACTTCTCTCTCATCACCCTTAGTCCCCTAACTTCTGCTTTTCAGCATCATTTTAATTTTTGTCTTCTCCCATTAGAATGTCCTTGAGGACTGGAATTGTTTTTCTTTTTTACTTGTATTTGTATTTATAGCACTTAGCACAGTGACTAGCAAGTAGTATGCCCTTAAATGCTTTTTGACTTGATTTGATAAAGCATTGATGTATTTTTTTGCCCTTAGTACTATATACAACTTTTATTATTAATTTAAAATAAGTATAAGGTAGAAAAACTCATAAAAGGGAGTGAGTTGACCTCAGGAAAGATAAACACCGCAGATGGATAACAACCCTAACTGACAACCAAACAGGAAGAAAACAAGATGGATTGCTTTTGAGAAACAACAATTTGTTTTTCATGATACCAGAAATCATCTTGACACAAAGGCCTATCATTTTTTTAAAAATACGTATTCTTAGAATTATGCTGTGTGGCTATAAGTTATGGAATAATGCAAACTGAAGAATCAAAAGTTGTGGGTTATGGAAAAGTGTATTCTGCATGTGAATAGGGCTACAACACTTCCATAAGAATTGTGTACAAGTGGTGTAAAGATGCCATCAGAGAGCTGGATGATAAGAAAGGAAGATATGCACTGGTCAGTGGGAGATATCCAAGGAATGGTACTTCTGCTCCTTTGGTATCCGTGTAATGTCAGCAGAACCAGTGTGAGGACATGGATAAAAATATGAATTGGCATAATGAATAGAAACGACAGATAGTGGGCTCATACTGAGATCAAAGATCTGGCAAATACTGACACACAAGTTTATTCTCTCTCTTGTGACATGGAAATCACTTTAAAAGACTGATATATATTAATTTAAGGTTGCCAAGGAATTCAGCTATGTAATTCCTAAATGAAAACTCAAGTCAGCAGTCAACCTTTTATGGAGTTTAATTACAAACAGGAGGAAGAAAGGTATTAGAGAGAGAGAGAGAGAGAGAGAGAGAGAGAGAGAAAGGGGAGAGAAGGGAATAGGGCTTAAATACCCCTTCTGTTTAGGCTGGGCCAAAAGGCCCAAGCCCTTAGATAGCTGAGGCAAAGAAAAGAGATCAGTCCCTATCACTCACATGACCAAAATGGAGAAACAGTCTCAGGGGCCTCCACCTCCAGCTTCCTTCAGAGCAAGCTTCTCAGAGCACAACCTCTCAGAGTAAAACCTCTCCAACCACCCCCCAGTCCTCAGACCCCGCTATCTTTAAGGACACCATCTCAGTTCCCTCCCCTCAGTTCTCATATCTACCAATCACTGTCCATGTCTTCCCTGTGCCAATGGTGGCTCTAGCTTAACCCAGGACCACCCAGAGGTCTGCCCCTTTGCACATGTCTGTTGAAGGTCATATTCTCAAATAATTAAATTTTGATCTATGCTGCAGCCCTTCCTAAATCATGTTAGGACTGAGTAGGGTGGAGATTGTAAGTTCCAAGACCTGGTTCTGTCATTCCAAGTATCTCTATTGTATCAATTCTAAAATCAATCATGACTCAAAGAACTTCCGGTTCTATGCTTAAGTATAGGTCAAAGCCCTTTCCATTGTTCAGCAAAAGGTTTCTGTCCTAAAGTAATCTTAAGTAGGGAGGAGAAGGACCCTCCCATGCCAAAGGGGGGTTCACATTCCAATAGACTATCAGTAGGAAATTTTTCAAGTATGAAATTTCCCAATGGTGAAATTTCCAACATTTATAAGTCTAAGAAATTTTAAGGTTTACACTCTCCTATTCTCTCCTCAGATAAAGATGTTAAAAGCCACCAAGTCAGTTACTTATGCAGTCACTTCTACTGGAATATGGAGATGTTAGGAATTTCCTGAATGTTAGGAAATATGTAAAGAAATAACATCAATCACATGCTTGCATATTTTGGCTATATCAAGTTCCAGGAGATTACAGAACCTTGTGGATGAGAATCATAGTTAGTCTAAAGAGTTTGGTCAAATAAAATGGAAAATGCAAGTGGATAATGAATGTCTGGTAAGCAGAATACAATATGAAGTTATAGAATTAATTCATTAATATAATCATGCTGGGGACAGACATGCATATGCTCAAATTGGGCTCAGTATTAAATAGGAGGAAACAAGCAGATGGGATTGACTATGGGAAATTGTAGGATTCTTTCAATAACTCTAAACTTATCTTGAAAATAAAGGTCCATCTTTTTAATATCAATATTCTACCAACATTGCTGTATGGCTATGAGTCATAGAATGCTACCATCTCCAAAGAATTAAAACTGAGTAATAATCAGAGGGCAATGGAAACTCACCTGGTGGATGTAGCCAGGCTGCAATACATAACAAATAAGGAAGAAGAAATGGAATAATGAGTGTCATCAAAGGCATGAATGAACATGGGCTAGTCACATGGCAAGTACAAGGGATAATTCTTATATATGCTGTATGATCCTCTGGTATTCTTATGTCAAGAAAAGGCAAGCAAGGACTCCAGCACAGGAAGTGTATCCCCTGTGGTAAAATAATGAGAGGACATGTATAAGGGTCACTCAAGATGGGCAAACATCTTTGGAGGGAATATCTCCTTTGATCATAGAACCACTTGAGGATTAATCAATCATTACAAACAGTGTTTTAGATGCTTTTGCTTCAAAATTTCTTGTTATTATTATTAATATCTATGAATTTAGTCAAACCAGAACCCTGAAAAATTAGGTATAACATCAGTTTTAAGCTTTATCATGCCTAGAATTTTAGTCCTATAATGTTGCCCTTTGATAATATAAAAACATGTATAAAAATTCTTTTATCATGAATATTTAACTAAGCATATTATTTACATGTTAGTTAACACTATAAAAGTTAAAATTAAATGTCAATAATAATATTATATTTTAAGAGATTTATCATTATCATTATTATCATGATCATTAGAAATCAAGGAATAAAGAAGATACAAAATAAAGACCATATGCCCATGGCTGATTAGTCATTTTTTAGTCAACACTACTCACCACCATCAATGGTGATACTACATCAGAGAGAAGGAGCCTCCAAAGTCCACGCCCTTTATCCTCTGTCTATAGGCAGTAAGTAATGACAGGAAGTCTGTGGGCTCTTGGGATATGTAGTTCTTTTTTTAGGGTAACAGATTTTCAATCATACAACACATAGTATTTATATGCTCCTACAATACTTTTTTTTTATACCTTTGAATTCCATCTTATGTTTGTATGACACTGTTAAACTTTTTTGAAGCATTTTACATTACGATTACATTATCTCATTTGAGTCTTGGGATAGACTTTAGCTTGATAAAAGAAAAAACTTCCTAATGCTGTCCAAAAGTAGAAGGAGCTGTCTTATAAAATCAAACAGGACTTCAAGTGGAGGATTGGTAGAGGAGATTTCTGCTTGGTTACAGGTTGGGTTAGATGGCCTGTAAGGAACCTTTTGATGCTGAGAGTCTAGAGTCCTAAAGTAAAGATATTGATATACAAATATGAACAACCCAAAGTCAGATAGCTATTTAAGTGGCAGAAGTAAAACACAGCTAAATGTTTTCTTATCTCCTGGTCCTGTGTTTCTTCTACTATGCTACTTAAAATAGTAATCTCCTAATCATTTTTCCTCTTCTGTGCCACAAAGGTGAAGCTACAAGTTGTATTTTTGGTGACATAATTTAAAACTACCTGACTCAGCCAGTGTGCTTGACTTTGATTCCTGGGAAAATTCTAGAATGGATCATTAAAGAGATGGTTGGTGAGTATCTACAAAGGGAAGCAGGGATTACAAAGAGCCCAGCAAAGCTTCATCTAGAACAGGTCATGCCGGACTAATCTCATTTTCTTTTTTTGACAGGATTACTGAACTAGATTAGGGGAATGATGTAACTGAATGTAGCTCTTTGAGTGAAATGAAATTTCTGATTAGGAAAGAGAATACTGAGCTTGAGGCTCTGCACATGTGTAAAAGATATTCTGAAGGGGTTTTTCTTTGGAAAAAGATGGGTGGACAAAGGACACTATAGAAATTATAGATATATAGGGAGAAGCTGGCTATTTAATATATCCCAGATTTTCAGTTTGTCTCCCTAGAAACTTCAGAGAAATGCCCTCCCTTTGGTTGAAAATGGACCTTCTCTCCAGCTTTGAGCTACTACTATCAGGTAGTGAAGTGGCACAATGGGTGTAGTATTGGACCTGGAGTAAAGAAGACCCAAGTTCAAATCCTGCCTTGGATATTTATTAGTTGTGTGACTTTCAACAAGTGGTTTACCCTTTCTCAACTTCAGTTTCCTCATTTGTAAAATAAGGATGATAGCACCTATCTCACAGAATTGTTGTAAGGTTAAAATTACTTAATATTTGGAGCCTTGCAAACTTTAAAGTTTATAAGTGTTAGCTATAAGGATGAAGATGATTAACTCCCAGATGAAAAGCTCATTCACTCTGTATATTATTGTGTCTATTTTAAATTGTGTAACTTCTTTGATTTCTGTTTGCTTCCTTGATTGGTTAAATAGTTTTACTTACTATTTGTTTTTTGTTTATTTTTGTGTGGTGTGGGGTCTTTGGAGTAGGAGCTAAGCTGGTGAGTGTAAGCGAAGAATTGTTTTCCTTTTAAAAGCAATCTAGTGTGATACTCCTCCAGGGGCCTAAAGAGTGCTGTGCCTTAGTGGTACTTCTGGGCCTTTGGGTCAGTATTCAGTGCCCCCCCCTTTTCCACCCTTTTTTCTCCCCCCATCCTCACCCTGACTAGCTACTGTATTGGAAGTAAAAGCATTACCTTTGGCTTCCTCCTCCCCACTGATGGGGTATTAGACTACAGCTATTTACTACACTTCAAACATCTGTCTAGTCTTAGGAGTATGAAATTCAGAATTAAAAACAAAACAAAACACTATTTTTCTAAGCAAAGCAGCAAACAGAAATTGGTGATGTTGCAGATTAGACTATAGCAAACGATACCCAGCAGTAGAAAGGCAAGCTAAAAATAAGGGACATGTTAAAGAGTCAGCTTCCTCTAAATGTCTACAGCTTTCAGTTTTTCTCTAGGTCTTCTCTAGAGTATCCTATGCCTACTTGTCCTCCAAGCAATGTCTAGAACCACTTCAGTAAAGCCTCTGCACAAGAATATAGTCTTAAATCCAACATTCTCTCTGCCCATTAAGAATTATATCTTGGGGCAACTGGATGGCTCAGTGGATTGGGAGCCAGACCCAGACACGGGAGGTCCTGGGTTCTCAAATCTGGTCTCAGATACTTCCTGGTTGTGTGACCCTGGGCAAGTCACTTAATCCCCATTGCCTAGCCCTTACCCCTCTTATGTATAGTATTGGTCCTAAGACAGAAAGAAGGTAAGGGTTTATTAAAAAAAAATACATACCACACAAAGTACAGGGCTACCTCCTCTCTACTCTCCTTGGGTGGGAGCCAGGTCACACATTACTTTTTATTTGAAAGCTTCTGATATAGTATCCTACCTTATTGGCATAGAATGGCCGAATCAATATGGTTGCAATCATATGGGTTCAGAAGTAGTTGGATGGTCAGATTCAAAGAATAAGTGACTAATGATTTAATGCCAACATAGTAAAAGATATTCAATAGCACACCCTGGGGATCTGTGCTTAGCTCTCTGCCATTTAACATTTTTATTAATGGCTTGGACAAAGACCAAGATGGTACGCTAATCAAAATGACAGATAACCAAAAATTAGATGGGATAGTTAATACATTGGAGAAGTCAATATCCAAAAGACTTGACCAAAAAAAAAAAAGCACTGGGCTGAATCTAACATGAATTTAATTGCGATAAATGAAACTAGGTAAAAATAAAATCAACATTACAAGTAAAGGAAAGAGTTAGAAGCAGTTGTTCTGGAAAAGACTTGAGTATTTTAGTGGACTGTGAGCTCAAATATGTATGATGTGTCAAGCTAAATAGCTGAAGTGATCTTGGACTGGATTGAGATGGGTCTGGCTTCCAGGAATTCAAGGTCCTACTGTGCTCTTTAGACTATATCTGTGCACTGAATTCCGATCCAAGAGCCAAGGAAGTCCAACAGACTAGTGAGGTCTCATTAGACTAGGAAATATGAGGGTCACTTGGAGCGGGGTGACTGGGAGATATATGATATCCATCTTCCACAATTTCAAATATAGAGACTAGACTTTCTGTTTAACCTCAGCAGGGCACAACCAGGAGCAACAGGGGAAAGCTACAAAGATGCCAATTTAGGTGGTAATGCCAGAACTTCCTACCAAGGAGAGCTGGCAGCCCCCAGAGCTTGTGGTTGCCTTCTCCTTGGAGATCATTAAGCAGTATCTGTGTAGTATAGCACAGAAGAGGAGAGGAGAGGATAGCGGATAGCACGGAATAGTATAGGATAGTACATAGCTAAGCTAATATATACTAACATGATATTATTCTCTTCTGCCTTAATATGCCATAACATATTATATTATGCTATGTTATATTATATCATATTATATATTATAATATATGGCAATATAGTTAACTATGTTATGTTATATTATGTTGCTATATATTATAATATAGAATTATGATATAATATAACATAACATACCACCACAAGATATATACATTAATAATATTAGTTACTAATATTAACAGGATGATAATTGCATTTTAGTCCATTGATATTAATAGAACAATATAGCACAATTATGCTGAATGACAATGTAACTATATTAAATTATACTCACAAATACAATATAATAATTATATTTGTTTCAGTATATTACATAATTCTAACATATAGTATTAACATTATAATATAACACACAAATAATATGACATAATAAATATAATAAAACATATAACATAATAAAAATATTATACTATGCTCTGCTGTGCTATGCCATGCTATATTATACTATCTTATGTTATGCTGTGATATACGATTTGGGGTGGTTTGGTGAATGAGTTAGATTAGGTGGCTGCTGAGGTCTCTTCCCGCTCTCAAATTCTGTGATTCAATGCTTTCTGCTAATCTCCACGGCAACCTGTACAAATTGGATAGCCTTATTTGGAAATGTGTAGTCACTCTAAAGAGTAATGTTCATCCTATTTTGTAAACTTGGATAAGAAACTTTTATACATGTATTTGAAGCTTTAGCTTGTATTTGATGTTAGATACCTACTGATCACATATAAAAAACTCAAAATATGAATGGAAACAGTGCCAATTTTAAAGCATTATTTGCTATAGAGATGATAAAAACTTGCCAAGTAGCTACAAAATGAATACAGTCATTTAAGTTAAGGAAATCAGAAGTTGCAGAAACATCTTCTGAAATGAGTTTTGCTGAGAATATTTCACTTACTTTGATACATTTGACTATATGACAATAAGTGTAACAAAGTGGACTAAGTTAAAGAAAGAACATAAGAACAGAATAGACAAGATTTATTACATAGCTTAAATGAAAATTATAAATGCTTTCTATCTATTCAAAGAAAAAATAAAATACTTATGAAAATAGGAGGTGTTTTAATAAAACAATTGAATTAAGCAAATGAATTAAAGTGAAAAGAAAAGGAAGTACTTGACTATTAAATTAGAACTGTTTGCTTTAGAAATGCTACCACTGGTCTGTGAAAATACAATCACCATATAAGGCCGTAGTGAGCAGAAGGCAGGCTAAGCTGTAGTTTTAAATTGTAGTTAAGATGCTGGGAACTTGGAGGCCCGGAGAGAGGGGCATTAGTAGGCAAGAGAGAACCTAGAATGGAAGGTGGGAGATTGCCAAAGACAACTTCCATCTATTTAAATTTTTTTTACCTAGTGTTGGCCCTGTGCCCAGGAAAAAAAGGGAGGAAACTTTATCTCTCTATTTCACCCTCTATGTTATACTTCATAGCCTCCTACTCCGAGGACCCCTAGAACTCAGGCTACTGCCGGTACCAAAGTTCCCAAATGAGTTTTTGTGGACAAAATGGGGAGTGCTCACAGGAGAGGCAAACTGGATGGACAAAGGTCTTCACTGCAGGTCACGTGGCCTCCAAGTCTATCATTCATGTCATTATCTCCATGGGAAAATGTTCTTCAAGTTAAAAACAGTGAATTGAAAATGAACTTTTGGGAACATGATCCATGTAAGCCAATGACAGCCTCCACTATTTGACTGGGAATGCTAGTGTCTTACTGATTCAGGAGATGATGCTGTCAGGCTGCTGCTTTCTACTTCTTAGCCACTCTAAGGAAGTTGCTTCCCCTCGAGGAAAGAGTGGTTTTACTTTTTTTTTTTTTTAAGTTGTGGTAAACCTCTGGGGTTGCTTTATGCCATGGCATAGATGGACAAGAGCTCTGTTTTTGTTTTCCTGAACTCTTCACTGTCTCTTTTTTACTACTAGTTGATGGGCTAAGCACAAGTGATTTACAGCTTCATAGGGCCTTGGTTTTTCTAGCTGTAAAATGAGTTATTGGTTTTTGTTTTGTTAAAAGGAGAGAGGGGAGAAGAAAATTACGCATGAACGTACACAATGTGGAATCTAGATGTCCTCCAACTTGTAGCTTTCACCTTCCAAGCTAAATAAAACCGGGGAATCGCTAAATCTTTCCAAGCTTCAAGTTTGGGGATGTCTAGATTCCACATTGACTATACATGTATACATACCTACACACATATGTATGCCTGTTTTTCCTCATTACAGCTAGTTTCCATCAATCCTTCAAAAATCACCCTGTATGCATTTTGTGTATTCTTCTATCTGTACATTGTCTTCTTCATCTAGATTTTAAGTCCTTCAAGTCCCTTGGCTTTTGCCTTTGAATCCCTAAAATTGAACACATTGCCTTCCACGTATAAATAGTTGCTGATTGGATAATGGTTTCTAATCTCTAGAAGCACTGCTTAGGTTCCCCAATGTGATACAACTCATTCTCCTCTTATTTCTTTGAAGGCCCAGCTCACTGTCCATCTTCAATGTTTGCCCAAGACATTTGTACTGATGATTGACTCTACAGGTAGTCTGCTCAACTGCATTTCATAGCCTGGAGTACGTATTCTTTAAACACTTCCTTTTTCTGCGTGGATAGTAAATTCTGTGGTGAATCTCATTTAGGATTCAGCAGTTAGCAATTAACTAAAATACGATATGACCTGAACTGTCATATGCAAACATGAATATCTGGAGGACTTCACCATTTAGAGGGAATCTCTGTGGTTTGGATGACATTGAAGATGCTCCTCATGACAGCTCCAAGTACCATCGATGAGCATCGTCTCCCTACATTAACTCCCATTGCCATTTATTAAGAATCAGAGAAGCCTGGACAAAGTTAGTGGTAGTTGCAGCTGTTAAAGAATCTTGTACATGTTTTTAATCTGTACATGAGAAACACCTTCTTGGAGGAAGCCTTTAAAGCTGCATCTTGTTTTACCAAATCAATTTTTTTCTTGTATTATCTGTGCCTTTTAATCAATTATACAATAGTAATGACATAGGGGACAGTGGGGTGGTTCAGTGTATTGAGAGCCAGGACTAGAGGTTGGAGGTCCTAGGTTCAAATCTGGCCTCAGTCACTTCCTAACTGTGTGACCCTGGGTAAGTCACTTAACCCCTGTTGTCTAGCCCTTAACACTCTTCTGCCTTGGAGCCAATACATAGTACTGACTCCAAGATGGAAGGTTAAGGGTTAAAAAAAAATTGTAATGATATAAATTGCTGGAGAAAAATATTTATTAACATATTTCCAACAACTTTGCCAGTGATATGTGTGTAAAGCATTTTCATAAGGATTTTTTTAAAGCCCTTACCTTTCAGAATCAATACTGTGTATTGGTTCTAAGTCAGAAGAGTGATAAGAGCTAGACAATTGGAATTAAATGAATCACCCTGGGTCACACAGGAAGTATCTGAGGTCACACTTGAAAACACAACCTCCTGTCTCCAGGCCTGGTTCAAACCACTGTGTAAATAGAAATTTTATAGAAATATCCAAATATTCCAAGTATTATATTTTATAAAATATATTAATAATAAACTTGAAGCAAAAGGAAAGTTATAGCCTCACCACTGAACTATCTAGCTGCCCTCTACTCCCCAAAAGATTTTGTACAGCTGAAAAATGAATCTGTAGTTTTTAATACTTGTTTGCTATTTTTGATAGTAATACTTTTCATGATTTCTCCCCCAGATTCTGAGTCTCTTCTCTCTGATACATTCTGAAACCTGGAAGCTCAGCATCATCAAAATTTATTAAACTTCCTCAGATTTAACTGATCTTACCTTTACTTTCTTTAATGTTATTTCTCTTTCCTCATGCATGGCAGCAGGATGCTAGATTTTAAATGTGGTAGAGGTGACAGAACCTTATCCTCTGCATTTTACACATGAGAAGATTGGCCCAGGGTCACAGAGTTTTTTTGAATAGCCAGGATTTGAATCCAGGTCTTCTGATTCAAAATCTAGTGGTCCTTCTACTGCATCATGCTGACTCTCCCCTTTTGGAGATAAATCACTAATTAGATATTTAAGTATTTAATAACTATATGGTTAAAATTATATTTAGTGAACTTTCTTTTTTGTTTGTTTTTCATAAAAAGATGAGTCTTTTACAATTGCTACTGAACATTTGATAAACATTATATATTATTAAGGAGGTAAGAGAAAATTTTATATGTAACCATAGAAAGTATTATTGACTCATAATGTGACAGAATTAATGGTGTATGGTAGGAGTGCCACCTGTTTTGCATAGATTGATCCTTCAAGAGGGCAGGGAGGCGATTTGGCATTACAGGTCCAGCCTATGGGAATTGATGTGTGAATAGAATTCCTCTTGCCTTGGAGGACACCTTTCCAACCTAGTGTTACTTATGATTGGGGTGGATATAGATTAGTGACTTTAACAGAAACTACATACATACTTTTAAATGCTATATAAGCCAACTTGTTTTTATTGCACGTTATGGTCCATGAGTATCTTATGGAATTCTAACCATGAACTTGAATCATTAGACCCTCTTGAGTTAGGCTTGGATCAGAATATTTTATTTGGTCAGCAGGAGTTGTTTGTAATAGATTTGTGGTTTTATTAATTGTTGAAATTGTAAGGATGATACTAGAAAATAAGTATTGTTTTATTATTTTAGGGATAAGAAGTAAAGTGGCTGCTTGAGAAAGAACTGGAGTTTGAAGCAGAGCTGAGAGAGTGGTAATTTCAGATGTGACAGTTATAACCATTTTTCTATGTCAATTACTCTCTGGCAGTTGGAAGTTGTTCTCTGGCAGTTGGCAGAGACACTCTCAGAGACTCTCTTTCTCAGGGCTGGAGGAGGTAACATCTTTGCCTTGCTCTCTGTCTGAGGGAAAGACATGAAGGAGCTCAGTGTTTTCCTTTCCCAACTTGGGAAACACTATTGAATATCTATTATGGTTTTTATAAATTATTTAACTCTAAGAAGACCAATTATTTAACTCTGAGAAGACCAAAGAAAAACCTGGTCTTTGGTTTGGACTCTGAGTCTATTAAGGCCCAGAGTCCTAACTTGATTCATGTTGAGACTCAAACAGCTAGCCTTTGCTATTTTATAATTATTTAGAAGGATAATAGCAGTAGTTTTTACTTAGATAATATAAATTTGGGTTAGTCAGATCAGGGAGGAGTAGTATAGCCTGTGAAATACAAGAGAAGTGGTTCCTTAAAGAACCTAGGGTTTTATTTGGGTGGATTTAGAATCCCCTAGAATTAGAAATCCTGACTTCCGGGTAATCATGGCTGCGATCTAGACGCCACACACTTCCTCTCCCCGGCACTGAACAAAATAGACTACATCAAAGGAGCATAAAAATCACCTTTGGCGGAACAGAACTCCCCAGTACCCCACAGAGGACAAAGTACGTGGGGTTTGAACATTTCCACACTATAATAAGAAGGAAGAAAAGCTTGCACAGAAACGTGAACTGAGCCACCCTCCCCCCCCACCTCCCCCGCCAAACCAGAGTGAGCTACCGGAGCGCTCACTGGGACACCGAGTGAGTGGGGAATATCTCTATCTGGGGGGGGGGGGCACTCCAGGGTCCTTGGGATCTGGGGACTGCCAGGAAACAACGTCTCAGAGCGGTTTCACGAGAGAACCCTGCACTGAGCATGGGCTGCGGAGCCTTACTCGGGGCGGTTGCGCGGAGCATCTGGGCGGAGCTAAACACCAGGGGCAGACAACGCACTGATTATCTGGGCAGAGGTGAACACCTGGGCAGTTTGGCTGTGATCAGGGGCCCAGCTCTCTAAGAAACCTTGGAGTCTGGGAAGAACTAGTCTGAGGCAACCTAAATTCACAGAAAACCCGTCCATATCACCTAAACCCCAGACCAAAAAGGAAAGGGGAATAAAACCTCCAAAGGGATGGCTCACATGGCCCAAAATCAAGCCTCCAGGAAGAAAGGGAAAAAGGTGAATATTGAAAACTTTTATGGTGGAAGTACCCAAGGAAAAGAAGAGAATGAGGAGGAAATAAAAAAAAATCAGAACATGCCTCCCAAAATGGAAACTATCAATGAGCTCTGGAAGATCTCAAACTGGAACTTATCCAAAAGATGGAAACCCGAAAGGAAAAATGGGAGAAAGAGATCAGCTGTCTGACAGATAAGACTGCTCAATTGGAAAAAGAGTTTGAAGCATCTAATAGAAGGGCAGACAAGGCTGAAAAGCAAAACCAGTCCCTAATGACCAGAATTAAGCAACTCAAAGAAAGTTAGATCATAAAACAGCAAGAATCAATAAAGCAAACCAAAAAATTAATGAATTAGAAGAAAACATAAAATATCTCACTGAGGTCACAGATTTGGAAAACAGAGGGAGAAGAGAAAACCTCCAAATTATCGGTCTCCCAGAAAAACCAGAGATAAACAATAAACTTGATATTATTCTACAGGAGATTATAAAAGAAAATTGCCCACATGTTCTGGAGCAAGGGGGCAAAATAGAAATAGAAAGGGTTCATAGAACACCCTCTATACTAAATCCCCAAAAGACAACCCCTAGGAATGTAATTGCCAAATTCAAGAGCTTCCAAGAAAAGGAGAAAATCCTACAAGAAGCGAAGAAGAGGAGCTTCAGATATAAGGGGGCTCCCATAAGGATCACACACGACCTAGCGGCTAACACACTAAGAGACTACAAAGCATGGATCACGATATTTAGAAAGGCAAGAGAGCTGGGTCTCCAACCAAGAATCAACTACCCAGCAAAACTGACTATATACTTCCAGGGGAAAGTATGGGCATTCGACAAAATAGATTTCCAAGCATTTGCTAAGAAAAGATCAGAACTTAGTGGAAAATTTGATATCCAAGCACAGAAAGCAAGAGAAACATGACAAGGTAAATATGAAAGAAAGGGAAAAGAAGATAAATCTTATCTTTTTCTTTAAGTCAAACTCTCTTCTATAAGGACTACATTTATATCAAATTATATATATTAATATGTGGGGAAAATGTTTTGTGTAACTCTCAAAAATTGTAGCATCATAAGAAGTTAGAAGAAACATGCATAGGGAAAGATTGGGGCATTAAGAAGATTTGGGGAAAGTGGGGGCAAAGAAAGGAAAGGGGAGGGGGGGAACCATCGATAACACTAAGATTTACTTCAAGAAATAGGGGGGGACTTAATGGAATAATCTTTCCCATATAAAGATACACACGGGAAGGGGAGGGGAAGAACTCTCATATGAGAAGGAGAGGAAGAGAGCGTGAAGTGGAATTACTTAAACCTTACTCTCAGTGAAATCAAATCTGAGAGGGAAGAACATCTAGATCCAGTGGGATCCTGAATTCTATCTTATCCATTAGGGCAAGAAAGAAAGGAAAATTAAGGAGGGGGTGAGGGAGTATAAAAAGAGAGGGAAGGAGAGTGGGGAGGGGAAGGGAGCATAAAAATGGAGGGGCTAGAAAGGGAAGCACCTCAAGCGAGGGGACTAGGGGTACTGACCTAAAGTAAATCACTGGTTCAAAAGGAGATAACTAAAGAAGAAAGGTCAAAACTAGGGGAAGATATCAAAATGCCAGCGAATCCACAAATGACAATCATAACTTTGAACATGAATGGGATGAACTCACCCATAAAATGTAGACAAATAGTAGATTGGATTAGAACCCCAAACCCTACCATTGTCTTCAAGAAACACATATGAGGCGGGTTGACACTCACAAGGTTAGAATTAAAGGTTGGAGTAAGACCTTCTGGGCATCAACTGATAGAAAGAAGGCAGGAGTTGCAATCATGATATCTGACAAAGCCAAAGCAAAAATAGACCTGATCAAAAGGGATAGGGAAGGTAAATATATTCTGTTAAAAGGGAGTATAGACAATGAGGAAATATCACTAATCAACATGTATGCACCAAATGGTATAGCATCCAAATTTTTAATAGAGAAACTAGGAGAATTGAAGGAGGAAATAGACAGTAAAACCATATTAGTGGGAGACTTGAACCAACCACTATCAAATTTAGATAAATCAAACCAAAAAAGAAACAAGAAAGAGGTAAAAGAGGTGAATGAAATCTTAGAAAAATTAGAGTTAATAGACATATGGAGAAAAATAAATAGGGACAAAAAGGAATACACCTTCTTTTCAGCACCACATGGCACATTCACAAAAATAGATCATACACTAGGTCACAGAAACATGGCACTCAAATGCAGAAAAGCAGAAATAATAAATGCAGCCTTTTCAGATCACAAGGCAATAAAAATATTGATCGATAAGGGTACATGGAGAGCCAAATCAAAAATTAATTGGAAATTAAATAATATGATACTCCAAAATTGGATAGAGAAGAAATCATAGAAACAATTAATAATTTAGTTGAAGGAAATGACAATGGCGAGACATCCTTTCAAACCTTATGGGATGCAGCCAAGGCAGTACTTAGAGGAAAATTCATATCCCTGAGTGCATATATTAACAAATTAGGGAGGACAGAGATCAAGGAATTGGAAATGCAAATCAAAAAACTTGAGAACGAACAAATTAAAAACCCCCAGAAGAAAACCAAACTAGAGATCCTAAAACTTAAGGGAGAAATTAATAAAATCGAAAGTGACAGAACTATTGAGCTAATAAACAAGACTAGAAGCTGGTACTTGGAAAAAACAGACAAAATAGACAAAGTACAGGTCAATCTAATTAAAAAAAGGAAAGAAAAAGGCAAATTAACAGCATCAAGGATGAAAAGGGGAATTCCACCTCCAATGAAGAGGAAATTAAGGCAATCATTAAAAACTACTTTGCCCAACTATATGGCAATAAATATACCAAACTAGGTGATATGGATGAATATTTATAAAAATATAAATTGCCTAGACTAACAGAAGAAGAAATAGATTTCTTAAATAATCCCATATCAGAAAAAGAAATCCAACAGGCCATCAAAGAACTTCCTAAGAAAAAATCCCCAGGGCCTGACGGATTCACCAGTGAATTCTATCAAACATTCAAAGAACAGCTAAATCCAATACTATACAAACTATTTGACATAATAAGCAAAGAGGGAGTTCTACCAAACTCCTTTTATGACACAAACATGGTACTAATTCCAAAGCCAGGCAGGCCAAAAACAGAAAAAAAGTTATAGACCAATCTCCCTAATGAATATAGATGCAAAAATCTTAAATAGGATACTAGCAAAAAGACTCCAGCAAGTGATCAGAAGGGTCATCCACCATGATCAAGTAGGATTTATATCAGGGATGCAGGGCTGGTTCAAGATTAGGAAAACTATCCACATAATTGACCACATCAACAAGCAAACCAACAAGAACCACATGATTATCTCAATAGATGCAGAAAAAGCCTTTGATAAAACACAACACCCATTCCTACTAAAAACACTAGAAAGCATAGGAATAGATGGGTCGTTCCTAAAAATAATAAACAGCATATATCTAAAACCATCAACTAATATCATCTGCAATGGGGATAAACTAAATCCATTATCATTAAGATCAGGAGTGAAAAAAGGATGCCCATTATCACCTCTATTATTTGACATTGTATTAGAAACACTAGCAGTAGTAATTAGAGAAGAAAAAGAAATTGAAGGCATTAAAATAGGCAAGGAGGAGACCAAATTATCGCTCTTTGCAGATAACATGATGGTCTACTTAAAGAATCCTAGAGATTCAACCAAAAAGCTAATCGAAATAATCAACAACTTTAGCAAAGTTGCAGGATACAAAATAAACCCACAAAAAGTCATCAGCATTTCTATATAATTCCAACACAGCTCAGCAGCAAGAACTAGAAAGAGAAATCCCATTCAAAATTACCTTAGACAAAATAAAATACTTAGGAATCTATCTCCCGAGACAAACATGGGAACTATATGAACACGACTACAAAACACTTTCCACACAACTAAAACTAGACTTGAACAATTGGAAGAACATTAATTGCTCTTGGGTAGGACGAGCCAATATAATAAAAATGACCATCCTACTCAAACTCATCTATGTATTTAGTGCCATACCCATGGAACTTCCAAAAATTTTTTTTTACTGATTTAGAAAAAACCATAACAAAGTTCATTTGGAAGAACAAAAGATCAAGGATATCCAGGGAAATAATAAAAAAAAATACAAAGGAAGGGGGCCTTGAAGTCCCAGATCTCAGACTATATTATAAAGCAGTGGTCATCAAAACAATTTGGTACTGGCTAAGAGACAGAAAGGAGGATCAGTGGAATAGACTGGGGGAAAGCGACCTCAGCAAGACAGTATATGACAAACCCAAAGATCCTAGCTTTTGGGACAAAAATCCACTATTTCATAAAAACTGCTGGGAAAATTGGAGGACAGTGAGTGTGGGAAAGATTAGGTTTAGATCAACACCTCACACCCTACACCAAGATAAATTCAAAATGGGTGAATGACTTGAACATAAAGAAGGAAACTATAAGAAAATTAGGCGAACACAGAATAGCATACATGTCAGACCTTTGGGAAGGGAAAGACTTCAAAACCAAGCAAGAATTAGAAAGAGTTACAAAGTGCAAAATAAATAATCTGGAATACATCAAATTAAAAAGGTTTTGTACAAACAAAACCAATGTAACCAAAATCAGAAGGGTAGCAACAAATTGGGAAACAATCTTCATAAAAACCTCTGACAAAGGTTTAATTACTCAAATTTACAAAGAACTAAATCAAGTGTACAAAAAATCAAGCCATTCTCCAATTGATAAATGGGCAAGGGACTTGAACAGGCAGTTCTCAGCCAAAGAAATCAAAACTATTAATAAGCACATAAAAAAATGCTCTACATCTCTTATAATCAGAGAGATGCAAATAAAAACAACTCTGAGGTATCACCTCACACCTAGCAGATTGGCCAACATAACAGCAAAGGAAAGTAATGAATGCTGGAGGGGATGTGGCAAAGTGGGGACATTCATTGCTAATTCATTGCTGGTGGAGTTGTGAATTGATCCAGACATTCTGGAGGGCAATTTGGAACTATGCCCAAAGGGTGATAAAAGACTGTCTGCCCTTTGATCCAGCTATAGCACTGCTTGGTTTGTACCCCAAAGAGATAGTAAGGAAAAAGACTCGTACAAGAATATTCATAGCTGCACTCTTTGTGGTGTCCAAAAATTGGAAAATGAGGGGATGCCCATTAATTGGGGAATGGCTGAACAAATTGTGGTATATGTTGGTGATGGAATACTATTGTGCTAAAAGGAATAATAAAGTGGAGGAATTCCATGGAGACTGGAACAACCTCCAGGATGTGATTCAGAGCGAAAGGAGCAGAACCAGGAAAACACTGTACACAGAGACTGATACACTGTGGTACAATCGAAGGTGATGGACTTCTCCATTAGTGGCAATGCAATGTCCCTGAACAATCTGCAGGGATCTAAAAAATACTATCCACAAGCAGAGGATAAACTGTGGGAGTAAAAACACCGATGAAAAGCAACTGCTTGACTACAGGGGTTGAGGGGATATGACTGAAGAGAGACTCTAAATGAACACTCTAATGCAAATACCAACAACAGGGAAATGGGTTCGAGTCAAGAATACATGTGATAACCAGTGGAATCGTGCGTCGGCAATGGGAGAGGGAAAGGTGGTGGGAGGGGGAGCGGGGAGGAAAAGAAAATAATCTTTGTTTCCAGTGAATAATGTTTGGAAATGACCAAATAAAATAATGTTTATAATTAAAAAAAAGAATTAGAAATCCTTTATTTATCCTTATATATTTCAATAAATACTTTATTTTTATGAGTCTTTTTAGTGTCCTTGTGCCTGGGCCTGAAGGGAAATTCACATTTGAGCTTCACTTTATCACTAAGGATACTTTTGATTACCTCTATCAAAAGTATCCAAACAGTTTTTGAATAGTTTTGAACAGTTTTTTCTATTTATTTTGTGTAGCTCACCATTATTATTATCTTTTATTTTTACAAAGTAAAGGAAGGGTGTTGTGAAAGAAAGGGAACTTTGGGTCATTAGACACAGGATCCTAATATCCTGTGACTGTAAAGTTCTTAGGAGTATATAAGGAACCCTTCTCCATGGTGTAAAAATGAAGTTCCTAATGACATCTTTGAATTGTATGATGGATACTAAAGAAGCACATCAGGGGATATAGAATTATAGCAAAATTAAGTAGCTATTGACACTTTTTTTAAAAAATATATTTTATTTGATCATTTCCAAGCATTATTCGTTAAAGACATAGATCATTTTCTTTTCCTCCCCCCACCCCCCATAGCCGACGCGTAAATCCACTGGGCATTAGATGTTTTCTTGATTTGAACCCATTGCTTTGTTGATAATATTTGCATTAGAGTGTTCATTTAGAGTCTCTCCTCTGTCATGTCCCCTCAACCGCTGTATTCAGGCAGTTGCTTTTCCTCGGTGTTTCCACTCCCATAGTTTATCCTTTGCTTATGAATAGTGTTTTTTTCTCCTGGATCCCTGCAAATTGTTCAGGGACATTACACCGCCATTAATGGAGACATCCATTACCTTCGATTATACCACAGTGCATTAGTCTCTGTGTACAATGTTCTCCTGGTTCTGCTCCTCTCGCTCTGCATCACTTCCTGGAGGTTGTTCCAGTCTCCATGGAACTCCTCCACTTTATTATTCCTTTTAGCACAATAGTATTCCATCACCAACATATACCACAGTTTGTTCAGCCATTCCCCAATTGATGGGCATCCCCTCGTTTTCCAGTTTTTGGCCACCACAAAGAGCGCAGCTATGAATATTTTTGTACAAGTCTTTTTGTCCATTATCTCTTTGGGGTACAGACCCAGCAGTGCTATGGCTGGAACAAAGGGTAGATATTCTTTTGTCGCCCTTTGGTCATAGTTCCAAATTGCCCTCCAGAATGGTTGGATCAGTTCACAACTCCACCAGCAATGAATTAATGTCCCTACTTGGCCACATCCCCTCCAGCATTCATTACTTTCCTTTGCTGTTATGTTGGCCAATCTGCTAGGTGTGAGGTGATACCTCAGAGTTGTTTTTATTTGCATCTCTCTGATTATAAGAGATTTAGAACACTTCTTCATGTGCTTGTTAATAGTTTTGATTTCTTTATCTGAGAACTGCCTATCCATTTCCCTTGCCCATTTATCAATTGGAGAATGGCTTGATTTTTTGTACAATTGATTTAGCTCTTTATGTCAGAGGTTTCTATGAAGATTTTTTCCCAATTTGTTGTTTCCCTTCTGATTTTAGTTACATTGGTTTTGTTTGTACAAAAGCTTTTTAGTTTGATGTAGTCAAAATTATTTATTTTACATTTTGTGATTCTTTCTATGTCTTGCTTGGTTTTAAAGCCTTTCCCCTCCCAAAGGTCTGACATGTATACTATTCTGTGTTTACCCAATTTACTTATGGTTTCCTTCTTTATGTTTAAGTCACTCTTCCATTTTGAATTTATCTTGGTGTAGGGTGTGAGGTGTTGATCTATTCCTAGTCTCTCCCACACTGTCTTCCAATTTTCCCAGCAGTTTTTGTCGAATAGTGGATTTTTGTCCCAAAAGCTGGGATCTTTGGGTTTATCGTATACTGTCTTGCTGAGGTCGCTTTCCCCCAGTCTATTCCACTGATCTTCCTTTCTGTTTCTTAGCCAGTACTAGCTATTGACTCTTAACAGTTTTAGAAAAGCTAGATCACCAACATAAGTGAAATGATGACAAATTTTATTTGCATATTTAGAATCAGAGGGAGAATTTGATTTTTAAGATCATGTCTTGAAGGCAGAAGGAACTAGTTATGTTTCCAGTAACATCACAGGTGAATAAGGCAATGCTAATCTGGGGCAGGGACTGATAGGTTGCAAGTGAGAAGCATGATCTTTAATCCAGAGGTTTCCTTGGACAATGTGTTAAACTATTCTATAAGGGAAGCCAATAGGTGCAGGGGTGAAGACAAGGATTGGAGACTAGCATATATTCTAAGAGGACTTGTGGACTTACTCCATTACTATCTCCCAGGATACTATGGGGAATAACCTCCAAGGGAGAATCAAAGGTTTGGTTGGCACTGACCATCAAGAACTCGTTTAAATTTAAAGAACATGCTAATCATTATGTCAATGACTAATGAAGCTGTGGTATAATGGAGGGGCAACTTAGATTTTGTTAATTGCTGAGTTCTATCAGCTTGAAAAGTTTACAAAGGACCTGCTTTTACAATGTTAACTGAACTAGATCAAAGAATTCATCTATAAAAAGAGAATAATAATAGTATCTATTTTTTAGGGTTGTTATGAAGGTCAAATAAGATAATATTCATAAAGAATTTTACAAATGTTAAGGAAATAAATTATTATTATTATTCAGCCATTCTAATTACAGGACTTCTCAGGGACTGGAGGACCTAAGGGACTGTGACTTGGAAAGGAGCTAGGGAACCAAATACAGAAGGGTTTGTTAGATACAGGTAGCCAGATTAGTATTATACCTATGGACCATCAATGGATCCTTTGGGGTGCTCTAGTTTCTAGTGGGAGTTCTTTTTTTGAGAATCCATTGAGAGAAGGAATACCTTTGATTTGGGGGGAAATTGGTAGAAGATCTCCTGTTTGGGCTCTGTTATGGCATCCAGTAAGTGGGAGAGTATTATGGGAATGGCTATTATAACTTCTTTTACACTCATTTCTATGATGGTTACTGTGGTTATAAAATTGGGTATTGGATGGTATAAAATATACTTTCTCCTTAGGGGTAGAAATGAAGGAGTCTGGCATACTTTACAAACTTCCTTCATAAGAAACAGTATAATCAATGAAAGGTTTTTCATGGTATTTGATATTTAATAGTAGATTTTGGGGAGTTGAATAAAACTGCTATGCAGATTGCTGTGGTTGTTACTGAATTTGTCAACATGGTGAATCTGATAGGTCAGGTACCAGGTGAATGGTTATGAAAATTTAAATCTCACTAATGCCTTTTACCTATTGTGAAATGAAATTCTTGGTTCTCTTTGTCTATTCTGAGTTTGCACTTGTGAAAAGGTGTGGGGTTTTCCTTAATGGACTTCCCTGACCAGCAGGGTCCCACAAGGGAAGGGGCTCACCTTTGTGATGGGACCCGAGGAGAGGTAGGAACCGAGAATCAGGGTGGAAATGAAAGATACGGACAAGTCAGTGGTTGGATAGGGCAGGCAACCCCTATGATTTTCCTTAAGGCAGAAAATGAGGATAATGGAATACAAGGTGGTTGAGGAGATTAAGATAGAGAATGCAGGCTGAGATGGTCACAGCCTCGGGGAAGGAAAGGACTTGGAGGGGAAAGAGAGAGAGAGAAGCGGTAATCCTATCTAGGTAAAGAACCTTCCTATAAAAAAAGAGAAAATTCCAGGGGTTGCCTTGCTTTTATTGATGAGGAGGCAGAGGGATGCCTCTAATCACGTAGACAATCATGATTGGGTGGTACAGTGGAGGGAACACCTTTTGGGCGTGTACGAGGTAACCACGCTTTCCCGGGCAAGTCTCCGACCATGTTAATGGACTTGTGTTGGGCAATAGATCTCGTGATCAGGTCAAGGTTACCTTCACAAACCTTATCGGTAAAGCCTCATGCTTGAAGACACAGTAATAATACAGTCATCTATATTTCATAGATGTGAATATGCTTGGGATGCTACAAAAGGGAATCCTTTGTTCTCTTTGCCTAGTTGGTGTTAACACTTTAATTAATAACTTTGAATCAACATAAGCTTGAACTAGGTGGAAGAGCTCACAAACCACTTAGTGAATTCACTCCTAGTGCTAGGTGAGAAGCCAGCAAGATGCTTGGAGAGCTCCAACCTTTTTTTCTAACTCAAACAGTCAGAAACTTGTGAATTCTGTTAAGAGTGCAAACTAGTTTCCATAAACACTGCCCCCTGGGCTGTGCTAGACAATTTTAAAGCTGTGATTGGCCCCCGTGAAGAGGGGAGGAGACAATAAGCTACTATAAAAGGCCCTGAATTTCTGAGGCAAGAAAGAGTGGACTCCAAGAAGAAAGTTACTCCAAGAAGGAAGTTGGCTTTGGGAATCATCTTCAGCTCAAGTCATTGTCTTGAACTGCCTCTTAAAGGGAACTTGGGTGAGTGGATAGCTGGTTTTCCTTTCCTGTCTTCTGGAGATAATTTAATTCTGGTTGAAGGTTAATAAGTTCTGGTAGAGTCAAGCACGGGAACAATATTTCGTTATTGCAAATTTCAAAACTATTCCATCCTAATCAGACCATTCTTTAGAAGATCCTATTTAGCTATTTCCTGATCAATAACAATAGAGATACTTGGAATAACAGAATCAAGTCTTGGAAACCCACATTCTCCACCCTACTCAGTGTAACAAGATTAGGAAGGGCTGCATCAAACTCAAGATTTAATTATTTGAGAAAATGGCCTTCAACAGTCATGTGCAAAAAAAGGACAGACATCTGGGCAATCCTAAGTCAAGCTTGAGCCACCATTGGTATATGTGAGACGCAGGAAGTGAGGTAGAGAAAAGCCTCTGGAGTTCTTGGGACTTCCTGTGAGGATGGCTAGAGTTCAGTCAATCCTGGAGCTTGAGCATGGAGGAGCCCCGCAGATAGCTTTCCTTCAGACCAGTCATGTGAGTGATAAGGACTGACCCCTTTCCCTGCCTTGGCTCTCCAAGGCCTTAATGCCCGCTTTGGCTCAGCCTGAGCCAGAGTGGTTCTGAGTTAAACTCCTTTCCTTCTCTCCCTTTTTTCTTCTCTCCCTCTTTCCTTCTCTCCCTCTCTCTCTCTCCCTCTAATATTTTCTTCTTCTTGTTGTAATTAAATCATCATAAAAATTTGTCAGTTGACTTGGGTATTTTATTATTTGGGATTTCCCTTGGTGACCATTTAAATTTAGATTTTTTCAGTCTCAACCATAATTTTCACCCTTTACATTAGTGTCTTCTCTACTCTTTTATATTCCTCTGCTTTCACAATTTCTACCTCTTTTATAAATAAAAGATTTATAATTTTCATATATTTAGCCAAACCATTAATTTTAACACTTACACTACTGTGTCTGAGACTAGTCAAGAACATTTGCTCTAGCCTAAGAAGGAATACCACATACCTTCTATAACATTCAGGTTGCTTGAATTCTTCATATAGACATAGTTTGGCTGGAGAGTAGAGAATTAAAATAAGCCCTCCTTTCTGATGCTGCTGATGTTCATTTTTATTGATGATGTTATATTGAAAGGGCTGGATGAAGCTACAGTAGCAGAGACTTTCATTGGATGGTGGCTCAGATGAGAGATAAAGGATTAAAATCCAACCCTAAGAGAATTCAGGTTTAGGCTGCTCAGTTATGTTTTGGGGAATACAATGGATTGAAGGAATTTAGATGATTCCAGAAGTAGTACATAATAAGCCACTGACACTTGTTCCTTAGCAATTTGTAAGAGAAACTCAGAGACTTATTGTACTTAAAAGAACTCCTATTCCTCTTCTGGGTATTTTGATGTCATCTGCTGACTGAGTCACTCCCAAGTCTCTCTCTTTTGAGGGAAGTGAAAAAGAGGAAATTGCCTTAGAAAACTTAAGTCAGGCCATTCAGCCATTTCTTGCCATGATCTTTATGGCCCTATGGGTCTTATATTCTTGGGAAGTCTCTGTCCATAAGGTCCAGGATGTGTGGATCCTCTGGCAGGCTCTAAGAGATGGTGAGGTTTCTGGGGTTCTAAGTTCTTTGACATGGCCATTTTCTTTACTTATTTTGAAAATTAGTTGCTTGCCTATTATAAGATGCTAGATGTTACTGAACAAATGATGCAGTCATACCATTCTAAATCTTCATTTGCAGTTGATGGTTATAAGTTGTGTAATGCAAGAGGACAACTTAAATAAGATGAAGAAGGCAAAACTGGTTTCCCTTGTTAAAAGGAAACATTATATTCAAGATAATGTTCACCCAGGTCCCTTGGATATTAGGATGGAAGGAAGGAGAAAAAAGTATTTATTAAGTACCTACTATGTGATGGGCACTATGCTAGGCATTTTACAAATATTTTGTTTAATTGTCACAGCAACCCTCAGAGGTAGTTCCTATCCTGATCATCATTTTACAATTAAAGATACTGAGGCAAGCAGAGGTTAAGAGACTTGCTTACAGAGTCACAGAGCTTTCCAGGACCAATGCTCTATCTATTGTGCCATATTTCTGTCTTGTTCCATTAGTGTCTTTTAATGCCAGAGAGTGAGGCTTCTAGGCTTTTGGGGGCAGTGCTTTGCTTCCTCTGCTAGCTCAGTGGGAGGTCAGTTCTCAGCTGCCGGAGGACCTACCTCTAAAGGAGTACAATTTTGTCTAGTTCATTGATGGATTTTCCTGTTAATGAGAAAGGTATCTACAACCCAACCCTGATGTCAGTAATCTAGTGACAAGAGATACCATGAACGTTGTAAAAATGGAGATTTGAACCCTAGACTTCAATCCCCAGAAGTCCTTGGCATTTCCCAGAATTCCCTATAATCTCACCTGTGTCTCCTCCTGGGCGAGATCACAATTAGTATTTAAATTTGCAGTAATGCCTACCTCCCTCTCTTCTATGCTCTCACTCTCTCTGCTCAGCCATTGCAATGATGTAGTAAGTAAGTTTTAAATGGGCTAATCAGTCCTGGGCACAAACATGGTCATTATTTTTTATCCTTGATTTCTAATAATCCTTAATAAACCTCATAAAATATGATATTTTTTGTTACTAGAGATTAATTTAATTTTTACAGTTGGCAACCAAAAGGGACAAGAGAAAAATTCTCAATTTTTTTGTAAATAGCCTAGATAATATTTGTTAAGGCCCGTTTCTCCGGGCAAGGCTTTTCGCCTACCCTCGCAAAGCTGTTTCTGATTCAGCTTGTTCCAGTCATCCACTCTGGACCTGTTTGACCCAGATTGGTCACCTGGTCCCAGCCCTGCCCACCTGGTTCCTGCTCCTGCCCCTGGCCTCCAGCCATCTCACTCACCTGGCCCAGCCCCAGCCCCGGCCCCAGAAACTCTGGCCTCTGACCCAGATCACTCATCGCCCCAGCCCCAGCCCCAGGCCCCAGGCTGCTGGTAGCTTCCCCTTGGGTCTTCAGAATAAAAAAAACAGCTGGTAAAAATGGGGGCAATTTTTCCTTTGGCTATAATTAGCCTCCACATGGCAGGGGACCATGGGGGGGGGGATGAGGAGAAAGAAGAGACTTTTTCAAACAGGAAGTTGATTACAAGCATGGTGTATTTCAAAGGATATCTTTTGAGTGTACTGATACACTTTTATTTATCTCACCTGAGATTCAGAGGAGAAATTCATCTCCCTGAGACTCTTTGACAGGACCTACCCAATTTGAGATTCCAAAAACCCACTCTCACTATGGGAGGGCAACTGGGTGGCTCAGTGGTTTGAGAGCCAGACCTAGAGATGGGAGGTCCTGTGTTCAAATTTGGCCTCAGACACTTTGTAGCTGTGTGACCCTGGGCAGGTCATTTAACCCCCATTGACTACCCCTTACCAATCTTCTGCCTTGGAACCAATTCCATAGTTCTGACAATAGGCATTTCAACAGATAAAAAAAAAATTAACTTTAAAGAGACTGGAGGTTATAATTTTAAGACTTTTCAGACAATATTTTATGAAAATCTCTGTATTTTATTCATTTTGCTGATTGTTTTGTTTAAGATTTAATTTTGTTGGTTTTAAGTTCACATATTAATGCATTCAATAATATTCTGTTACACTAAATTGTTTTAATGTACTGGGTTTTAACTACTGTTATAGTCTGTTGCTTTTCCCCTATAACTATACTGAACAAATATTATTGAACAAGCCCATATAAAAATAGCCTTTTTCTATTTTTGACTTTGTAAATTGTCACATAGAGGATAGATGGACATCATTAAACTGGTTGCAATTGTATAACAACCTTTGGAAATGTTAATGAGCTAAATATCTCAAATTGATTTTAAAGGATCTTTAGATGATGTTTTAGACCCAAATAAGTTTTACTTTGTTTAAAAAGATATTTTCCAAGTTTGAAAGACTTGCTACATTTATAAAAATTGTGACAAATATCCATCAGTTCATAGGCTTTTAAAAATGCCATACAGCAACTTATGTGAAATATGATAGTGGGTTTATTTGATATTGTAATTAATTGGGCTATTGAGAATTTGGGGGATTTTGAACTACTGTTCTTTATAGAGAACTGTTACTTTGTGAAATTCATTTGCTTGTACTTACAGTGGATCATAGCCAGGCACGAAGAGGAAATGGATCTCATTTTTGGTGAGTAACATTGTATTCTACATTTCCTTAGCTGACAGTGTGTCAATGATTATTAGCTATATTTTTGAATGTTAAAACTCTTTTATCATTATATTTTTCTTGCATGTGCAATATACTATTTGCTTTTTATTTTTTCTCTCCTTTTTATGTGTGAAGCACATGTCACCAGTATTAAGAAGCTTTTAACTTTTTTTGATTTAGCAGTAATATAAGTTTAAAATATATTTGCTATAATGTCAATACATACCCAAAAAACTTGAGACTATAAAAAATGATGCCATTGATTGTTTAAAAAAATTTGTGAGACTTTGCTTAATGATTCTGTCTGATTCCAGGCCAAGAGAATACCAAAAAAAAATGCCAAAGGAGCACAGACTTAACCTGAATAGTGCCAAAAGAGCACATAGGTCAAAAAAGGAAACCAATCCAGGAAGGATTGATGCACTTCTAAGCCAAAACAAAGGACTTGAACCTAGTGTGAGACTCAAGATTGTGATGCTTGACATACGTTAAGATGTAGGCCTTTCTTGTATTCACACTCTTTGAAAATACTTACAGAAGAGTATCTCAAATTTGGCTCCTACCTGGCTCCTATAATCTAGTCCCTTTTCTGTCTTTCATAGTGTAGCAAACTTTTTGTAGTCCTGGCTACTGATTGGGTAAATGCTTAATTGCTTATATTATTTTAATTGGGCCCTGATTCAAGGACCTGTTATATATTTATTTTTCCTTTACTTGGGATTTTTACACATAAGACTTTGATAGTCTATATTTCATCCAGAAATTATCTTTTTTATTTGGATTTTTTTGATGTTTTTGATTTCTCTTCCAATTGATTCATATATTTCATAACTCAGCCATGCATCCCTAAGTGATTCCTGGGAATGTATAAATATTATTATTTTAAATTGCAAAGTTTAAATTCCTTTTGAGAGATTTTAGGTTAAGAAACATGCTACCTCTCTGAATCCAGAAACTGAACTGTTTGGGGAAGACACCATAAAGATGCCTCCACAGACCACAAGCTGCACGAGAAGATCAAAATTGAACTTTGGGATGTGGTGATTTGAACTGTGTGGGGTTTAAAAGCATTTGTTTGTATGTATACTCTTATGCCAAAAGGGAGTGCCCTCTAACTGGCTTTTTGTCAATGCACCAATAAATTATTGGTTTTGTTCTCTTTTCCTCATCCTAAAATTACTGTATTTTGTAAAAATGGAAACTTGAGCCCAGGACTCCAATCCCCAGAAGTCCTTGGACACTTCCCAGGATGCTTTGTAATCTTACTGAGATCCTCACTCAGGCGAGATCAAAAGTTCTATTTAACTGGTTGCAAAGCCTACTGAGTCTCTTTTCCTGTTTCCACTTCCAAGCAGACGTGTTTCATGATGTAGGTGAGGTGGAATGGGCATCTTGACCCTCCTACGCACATGCTTTCTTACTTGTATATTCTTAAATTCTCAACCTTTAATAAACTTCTAGAAAATATAATACTTCTAGAGTAAAACTAATTTCTACCTTGCCTCAGTTTCCCCTAAATTTTAATCTTAACAGTTGGTGACCTAATGGGATAAAAGACTCTCAATTTTTTTTTTAAAAGGATAGCCTAGATAATGATTTCTAAGCTGCATTTCTCCAAGACTTTTTAGTAAGCCTTTTGACTCATCTTGGCCCTGCTCCAGCTCCCGGCCCTGCTTTCCTGTGTTCCTGTCCCAGCCCTGCCCACCCCAGTGGTCTCTCACTCATCTGGCCCAGCCAATCCTGACCCAGCAAAGACTAGCCTCCAACCCAGATGGCTCATCGCCCCAGACCCAGCCCAGGACCCAGGCTGCTGGTAGCAGACCCAGTTTCTTCAAGATCAAAAACCGGCTGGTAAAAAATGGGGGTATTGGCCTCCACATAGGCAGAGGATCGTAGGAGGGGAGAGAGAAGAGGGAAAGAAGAAAGATTTTTCCAAACAGGAACTTAAAAGCATGGCTATTTTACAAGGATATCTTTTAATTGTATTGATCCTTTTATTGACTTCACCTGCGTGTCAGGAAAAAAATTCAGCTCCATACAACCCTTTAGCTAACTTTGGGGAGGCAGCTGGGTGTCTCAGTGGACTGAGAGCCAGGCTTAGAGACAGGAGGTCTCTGGTTGGAATCTGGCCTGAGACACTTGCTGGCGGTGTGGCCCTGAGTGGGTCACTTAAACCCCATTGCCTTACCAAATCATCTGCCTTCTGACAATATGCATCTAAATGGATAAAAACCCAAGGAACTTTAAAGGGACTGGAGGTTATATTTTTAAGGCATTTCAGACTCCAATGGTTTATAAAAATCTCTGTATTCTATTGCATTTTACTGTTTGCTTTGTTTAAGGTTTAACTTTGTGATTTTAAATTCATATATTACTCCATTCGATACTATTCTGTTATACACTGAATCATTTTAATGTTCTGAGCTTTGACTACTGTTAAATTCTCTTGCTTTTCCCCATAACCATATTGAACAAATATCGTTGTAATTAAGCCCATATATGAAAACAGCCTTTCTATTTTTGAATTTGTAAATTGTCACATAGAGGAGTGATGGACTTTATCTGTCCTAAATATCTCAATTGATTTTAAGGGTTTTCTAGACATGATTTTTAGAAATTTTTTTAAACAATCTCTGGTCATTTTTGCCTGCCCCTAACACGAGGTGTAAGGCCCATTCTAGTAGCTGAAGTGAAATACAATTATAACCCCCAACCTTCCCGCATTTCTAAATATGTGAATGGAAGTTGGGCAGTTAATCTCAGGGCATTTGTACCCTGAGAAAGCCTCCAAAAAAGGAGCATCTCACATTTATACTCTTCAGCTCACTACTTTACTTCCACCAGAATGATATCTAGATTTCTTGATGATGTTCTAAACCCAAAATGTGGTGAAAGATTTGCTACATTTGTAAAAATTGTGACAAATGTATGTGACAAATATCCATCAATTCATAGGCTTTTAAAATGTCATAAGCAACTTATGTGAAATATGATAGTGTGTTTGTTTGCTATTAGAATTAATTGCATTATTGAGAATTTTGGGGATATTGATTCCTACATATTTATACTACTGTTCTTTACAAATGGAAACTGTTACCTTGTAACATTCATTTGCTCATATTCACAGTGGATCATGGCCAGATATGAAGAGGAAATGGATCTCATTTTTGGTGAGAAAGCCTTGTATTCTACATTTTCTTAGCTGACACAGCATGTCAACGATTATAAGCTACATTTTTATTTTTAAAACTCTTTTATTATATTTTTCTTGAATGTGCAATATACTATTTCATTTTTTTTTAATTTTTTCTCTCCTTTTTATATTTGAAGCACATATCACCAGTATTAAGGCTTTCTTTAACTTTTTGATTTAGCAGTACTATAAGTTTTTCCTATAATACTAATGCATGCCCCAAAAGCTTGAAACTATAAAAATGATGCTGCTAATTATTTTTAAAAAATTATGGGACTCTAATTAATGTCTGTCTGATTCCAGCACAAGCTATATACAAAAGAGCCATTGAACAGGGCCAACAATAAGCCAATCCAGGATGGATTGATGCCCTTCCAAGCCAATACAAAGTTCTTGAACCTAGTGTGAAGACTTGAGGTTACTATGTTTAACATTTGTTATGACATAGGCTTTCCTTGTGTCCACACTCACTCTGAAAATACAGACGAGTACCCCAAACTTGGCTCCTACTTGGCTTCTATAATCTAGTCCTTTTTCTGTCTTTCATAGTGTGGTAACTTTCTGTAGTCCTGTTTACTGACTGGATAAATGCATCATTGCTTAGATCATTTTCATTGGGCCCTAATTCAAGGACCTGTTATAGATTTATTTTTCCTTTACTTAGAATTTCTACACATAAGACTTTGATAGTCTATATTTTCATCCAGTAATTTTATTTTTTTATTTGGATTTTTCTAATGTCTTTTTAATTTCTTTTACCAATTGATTCATAATTCATATACCTCATAACTCAGTCATGCATTCCTAAGTGATCCTGTGTTTTTTTAATCACCCTCAACATGGGGAAATGTAAAAAAAAATCATTATTTAAATTGCAAAGTTTAAATTCCTTTTGAGAAGAATTTTAGGTAAAGAATGATCCTATCTCTTTGAATCCAGAAATTAAACTGTTGGAGAAGACACCATGAAGAAGCCTCCAGACCACAAGCTGCACAAGAAGATCAAAATTGAACTTTGGGTGTAGTTGATTGAACATTTATTTGTATCTATACTTTCATGCCAAAAGGGACTGCCCCCTAACTGGCTTTTTGGCAATGCGTCTAACAATTATTGGTTTTGGTGTTTTTTTTTCCCCTCTTATCTTCAAATTGTTGTAATGTTTAAGTTGATTATATTTTCATGATCCTTTTTGAGGAAACTTCTTTTGCAATAATGATCAAATGGTGGAATGTAAAAAAGGAAACTTGAGCCCGGGACTCCAATCCCCAGAAGTCCTTGGACACTTCCCAGGATGCTTTGTAATCTTACTGAGATCCTCACTCGGGCGAGATCAAAAGTTCTATTTAACTGGTTGCAAAAGCCTACTGAGTCTCTTTTCCTGTTTCTGCTTCCAAGCAGACATGTCTCATGCTGTAGGTGAGGTGGAATGGGCCTCTTGACCCTCCTATGCATGTGCTTTCTTACTTGTATATTCTTAAATTCTCAACCTTTAATAAACCTCTAGAAAATATAATACTTCTAGAGTAAAACTAATTTCTACCTTGCCTCAGTTTCCCCTAAATTTTAATCTTAACAATTTTCATAGCTGGTATGTTTACAAGACCCATTGGAGAGACTAGTCTTCCTCGGGCCTCAGGAGGGGAATGTAAAAATGGAGATTTGAACCCTAGACTTCACTCCCCAGAAGTCCTTGGTATTTCCCAGAATTCCCTATAATCTCACCTGAGTCTCCACCTGGTCGAGATCACAATTAGTATTTAAATTGGCAGTAATGCCTACCTCCCTCTCTTTTATGCTCTGGCTCTCTCTGCTCAGCCATTGCAATGATGTAGTTAAGTAAGCTTTGAATGAGCTAATCAGCCCTGGGCACAAACGTGGTTATTATTTTGTATCCTTGATTTCTAATAATCCTTAATAAACCTCATAAAATATAATATTTTTATTACTAGAGACTAATTTAATTTTTACATTGTAGGTTCTAGAAATCTTCTCAAAGGGTGGGGCTATGAGATGCATGGTCGAAATGAGAGGGAAGCTTAAAGTAAAAAAATATATTTATATTGATTCCCAGGTGGTGGCCATGGATCTGTCTCAGTGATCTGGGGCTTATAAGGAACAGAAATAGATAAATTAATTTTTTTTAAACTGGTTAAAAAGGAATAGAGGAACTTTACTAATGTCTACAACCATAAATAATAACTTATATGACATTAGTATCCATCATGTAATTACAGACCCTTTACTCAGCTGACTAATAACACTGATACTCCCATGGGTATGGTAGACATTGGGGTTGGATATATCATCAATCTCAAATTAGGAATTTTCTTTAAGATTATGTAACCTTGGTGTTGGGGCCCTATGACCTCCTTAAAGTGTGATTCATCTACTTCTGCTCAATGATAATTTGTGATTATCTTTTTGATATCTGATAACTGGTTGATTTTGTGACTGGTATCACTGAACCCTGAAATGGATATTAAAAATAATACCTTTGTCATCATATTTGCCATTATTGGAGTTGGATACTCCATCCCAGAGACTGTCATTAACAAATCAGTGCTACTCCAAGATGGAGGAGGGATCTTTGGTCCAGTGGTTTCTGGGATCTGTCTTACACAAAGACTCACACAGTTTATTTTTATAAAATTTCAGTTAAACTTTTCTGCAACTTCTTTATTCCATTCTCTATGTGGAGTTACTCTTACCTTGAGGCTTCTGGTTCCTCAGAGGTTATATTTTTCCCTTGGAATGTTTTGAACAATTTCTTCCTATAAAGGGATTGGGGGACTAAAGAATGAAATTATTGGGAAGTGCTCTGCTTTTAATGATATAAATAAAGTGAAACTGTCTTTGTATAATCACAGTGGAGACAAATTTACCTAAATAAAAGGATATCTTAACTAATATGAGAATAATCTTTAATCCTTGGATAAAAGTAAAATGTGAGTCTTAATCTACACCCCATAAAAGAGGTGTTAGTTTCTCAGTAGAAACTTCTAAAGGATAAATAGTAATATTTGGAATCATGGTATCAAGTCAGGTTCTTGAAAAAGGCCCATATTTGATGTATCTCACTGTAGGTGACCTGTACCTACGATGGGGAATGCTGGAGACATCATCATCTGTGCTGCTGGCTCCTGTTAATCATATTTGTTTTTATGTCACTGAGTATGGCTTGCAAGAAATATCTGAAAGGAAAGGAAGGGAAGGGAAAGGAGAGAAAGAAAATAGACAATCATATAGTGCCTATTTATGTGGCAAGCATTATGCTAAGTACTTCATAAATATCTAATTTGATCACCACAGCAACCCTGGGAGGCAAATGTTTTTCCATTTTACAGATGAATAAACTGAGGCAAACAAGTTAAATGTCTTGCTTAGGGTTCACATAGGTAGTAAGTATGGATGGATTTAGACTCAAGTCTTCCTAAATCCAGGCCAAGTGCCCCATCCACTGTGCACTTCGCTGCCCCAGGAGACTTATTCTGAATTGCCTGTGTTATTTCTACCACATTTTTTGCACTTTTTACAAGATTTTTCAAATTGTTTAATGTTTTCATGTTTGTATTGTTTGTGTCAAATGCCTCCAGTCATGCTTAATAGATCAGAATTCTTTTAAAACTCTTTTAGTAATGGAAGGCCTCATAGAATATTTTTATTTTTCTAAAAGAGTATGAATATGGTATGATCAGCATATGTTTTAGGAAGAATGGGCTGGAATGGTCTGGTTTACCATTAAAGGGAGCAAGGAGCTTGTCTTTGAGAGTTTGCTGGGCCAGGGGACAAGGTTATGAATGAATGGTTTGGATTTTTTGATTCTGTGAAGAGTAAAATGGATATTCTATAGGGAACAGGTGTTTAGTGGCAATTCTCATTGCCTTAAAGGATGCTTTCCTGACCAAGTGTTGTTGAATGCTCGGTGTAGAAGCAGCAAGGAGTAGTGTTTTATTTAAATTCAATTAGGAATGATGTCCTTTTAAATACTATCACAAGTAAAGACATTTTTATTGTATATGGTGAGCCATTGCATTCTTACCTAGAGCCTGAATCACAGGACTGGCCCAAATTAGGTCGCGCCCTTACTTTTCAAGGTTCTATGATTATAGAGTGCAGTATTGATAGCAGAAGAGTGGGCTCTAAGAGAGAGATGGGGGGAGAGGAAGCCAAGATGGCAAAGAAGGTAGATCGGCCTGCCTGATCTCTACCAAATTATTCTCCAAACAACTTTAATACAATCCCTCAAAAATTTTTCTCGGGTAGCAGAACCCATAAAAGAATGGGGTAACACAAATTTTCAGGTCAAGATTACTTAGAAGGTTGGCAGGAGGGGTCTGTTGCAATGGATTGAGAGCAGAGCACAGAGTAGTGCACCAGAGCAGACCTCACCTCAACAAGCCAGGACTGGCCTTGTAGGCAGATGAATCAGCAGCAAATGTTTCCAGAGTTCTCAGTCCCATATGGAAAAGGGGTCAGACAGCTGGTCAGAAAGAGATTATAGGAGTCCTTTGGTGGCTCTGGGTACAGGACTTGGTTGCATTGCCAGTACACAGATCTAAGTCACAGTCTGGGTTACAGTCCTGGGGCAAGGAGGAGCATTAATATACACCAGTGTTTGTGACCAAAGGGGAACAGGGAGAACCTGATCACAGTTCTAAAGAGAAAAAGAGTACTTATGCGACCAGGGCACAGGCCAGGAGATGATTAAATACACCTCTCCATTGGTAAAACCACCTTGGAAGAATTGAAAACTTGTAGAAGCCTAGAGCTAGCTCTGAAAACAGTTGTGCAAAGAACCTGAAACTTAGAACAGTGCTCTCTTCACCAGAAGAATGGAGCCTACCTATAACCAATTTTCAAGTTAAAAGATGAGAAAAAGGGCAGAAAATAGGCAAACAATAAAAAAATTTAACATGGAAAGTTATTTTGGTGACAGGGAAGAACCAAACTGTGAACCTTAAAAATTCTCAGACCCTACTTCATAAGGTTGGGTTAAGACCATTCCCCACTTTAAACAATGAAGTAACTTAGATCAGGAATGTGAGAACTCTACTTAGATCAGGACTGTGAGAACTCTACTTCACCATACTTAAATCTGCCCTAGGGGAAGATAAAGTTGTAAACTCTTTGCTGAACAATGAAAAGTACTTAAACCTATACTTATAGTAAGACAAAAAGTTCTTAAGCTGTGCCTGTTTTTGGATATAATACAAAAGAATGCTAAGTACCTATAAAAGTCAGGAAGGAGCAAAGAGGTGAGAACCTACTCAGAGATTCTAGTCTACTCTGGTGTGAATTACTCAAAAGGTTAGTCTTCTTAGGTGTGAACTAAGAATGGTCTGTCCTTTGAAAAAACATCTACTGTGATTGGTAGATGTGAGAACTTAGGGGAGGAGACATAGGAGAAAATTCCCTTTAAAAGGAGAAGAGAAACTGAGAAAAGAAACAGTCTCTTGACACAGTCTCTTGAGACAGTCTGTTGAAGATAGTCTGAGGGAGGCTGACTCTGGCTGGAACTCCTTCTGAGGAGACTCTGTCCCTCTGAATCCTTGCTTGGACAAATCTTGTGGTGTGTGATAAAAGACTGACTGATCCCTCTCTTCCTAGGCTGGCTCATGCCGGCCTAGGCTGGTATAGCCCTTTTCTCATTATTTCCTTTCTCTCTCTCTCTCTCTCTTTCTTAATTCCTCATTATATTAATTAAAATCTCTATAAAACCCAGTTGACTTGGGTATATTTTAATAATTGGGAATATTTCCCTGGCGACCACCTTATATATTTGATTTAAAACAAGACACTGTCTTGAAACCATATTTTCTGCGGTCACAACTTACTCATCCACTATTTTAATCACTACAGTTTATGACAACCAACTATTTTAAGTCATTAAAAAACACAAATTCAGAAGATAATAAAGTTAATACTGTTATATCCAAAGATTCCAAGAAAATATGAATTATTTTCTAGACATTTCTGGAGCTCAAAAAGGATTTAAAAAATCAAATAAGAGATGCAGAGGAAAAATGGGGAAAGTAACAGTGATGCAAGAAAATCATAAAAAAGAATCGACAGTTTCACAAAGGAGGTATAAAAATATTGAAGAAAATAATATCTTAAAAAGAATAGGCTTATTGGTTTAAAAAAAGGCATGAAAAACATTTTAGATAGGAATTTCTTAAAAATCAGAACTGGCCTTATGAAAAAGGAGCTTCAAAAACTCACTGAAGAAAATAATACCATAAAAATTAAAATTGAGCAAGTGAAAGCTAATGACTCCATGAGACATCAAGAAACAATTAAACAAAGTCAAAAGAATGAACAAAAATAAGAAAAAGTGAAATATCTCTTTGGAAAAACAAATGAACTGGAAAATTAAGCCACCAGAGATAATCTAAGAATTGAAATTACCTGAAGCCATGATTTAAAAAGGGGAAGGGGGGCTAGACATCATCTTTTGAGAAATTATCAAGGAAAACAATCCTGATATTCCAGAACAGGAAGGTAAAATAGAAATTGAAATCCACCAATCAACTCCTGAAAGAGATACCAAAGTGATAACTTCAGGGAATATTACAGCCAAATTCGAGAACTCTCAGTTTAAGGAGAAAATACAGTAAGCAGCAAAATGGAAACACTTTAATTACTGTGAAGCCACAGTCAGAATAACACAAGATTTATCAGATTCTACATTAAAAGATCAAAGGGCCTGGCATATTATATTCCAGAGGGGAAAGGAGCTAGGACTACAATCAAGAATCACCTATCCAGCAAAACTGAGTATAACCAGTCCTTGATGGGGAAAATGGATATTTAATGAAATAAGGGGACTTTCAAACATTTCTAATGAAAAGACCAGAGCTGAATATGAAATCTGACTCTTAAATATAAGACTCAAGAGAAATGTATAAGGTAAAAAGAAAGAAATAAGACATTTAATAAGGTTAAATTGTTTTCATTCCTACATGGGAAGATGATTCCTGTAACCCCTAAGAACTTTATCACTATTGGGGCAGTTTGAAGCAATATAAATAGAAAAAGGGGCAAGGGTATGAGTTGAATATGATTGGATAATATAAAAAATAAAATTAAGGGGCGAGAAAGAGGAATCTATTGGGAGAAAGGGTAATGGAGAAATAGAATGGGAACAATTATCTCACAAAAATTTTTGCTGACATTTAAAGTTATCTTGTCCTCAGAAAATTACTTTTAGAGTAAGTGTTGAAGGAGCTTCTACAGTGGAGGGGGTGAGATGGAGGAGGTTGGAAGGAGAGTGTTTGAACTTCATTCTCATTGGAATTGTTCAAAGAGGGAAGAACATACATACTCACTTGTGTGTAGAAATCTATATTATCCTATATAAAGGTAGAAGATGGGAATAAGAGAAGTGGGAGAGCTAATAGAAGAGAGGAAAATTGAGGGAAGTGGAGGTCAGAAGCTAAACACTTTTGAGAATGGACAGGATGAAGAGAGAGGGTAGGATAAATACACTGTAATCATAACTGAAAAAATATTTTTTATAAGAAGTCTCTAAAAAAGGTCTCATTTCTCAAATACATAGAGAAATAAGTCAAATGTATAAGAATATGAGTTATTCCCCTATTGATAAATAGTCAAAGGATATGAACATGCAATTTTCAGATGAAGTAATTAAGGCTATGTATAGTTATGTGAAAAAAATACTCTAAATCACTATTAGAGAATTTCAAATTAAAGCACCTCTGAAGTACTGACCCACATCTATCAGATTGACTATTATGAGGAAAAAGGAGAAATGACATAATTTGGAGGGGATATGGGGAAATTGAGATACTAATGAACTCTTGGTGGCATTGTGAATTGATCTGACCATTCTGGAGGGCCATTTGGATCTATGCTCAAAGATGCTATAAAACAATACATACCCTTTGACCCAGCAAAACCATTATGAGATTTGTATCACAAAGAGAGAAAAAACAAGAAGGAAAAGGACATGTATGTACAAAAAAAATTTAGCATCTCTTTGTACGGTGGCAAAAATATGATTGCATATGCATATCAGATTGCTTGCTGTCTCAGTGAGGGTGGGAAGGGAGGCAAGAAGAGAATTCAAGACTCAATTCTTTTTTTAAATGTTGGCAACTGTTTTTACATGTAATTGAAGGAAAATAAAAATTTTTAAAGATTAAATAAATTATAGAACAAATGTTGATGCACACTGATTGAGTGAATGGGGGATGGGCAGGGAAAACACTCTTTTTACTGATGAAATCATAAGAGTTCAGACCAAGCTGGAAAAACAACCTTTTATTACTAAATTAGTGTTACAAAATACCAGGCTATCAGTGTTGACTTGGTTTTCAAGACTCCTTGTCAGGGAGATATTCCAGTAATTCTTCTCCTTGGATGATACTAAAAAAAGGATTTGACAGAAGCATATACGTCTTCAGGATCATAGACATGTTTGATAAATTTGTAAATCTTTGACAGCTATTTCTATATCTCAATTCCAAAACACAAAGGTAATGAAGACAAACATCTATTCACAGATGGCAATTGCACTAAATGCTCTTTTAATGTGTGATTTCCTTTGAGAGGGATCACAAACATTGCTGACTTATGCCTAAAACAAAAATGTATGGATACGACTTCTAAGTATTTTGGGACTTCTGGGTAGAATCTCCACTATTCAAATGCCTCATAAAGGTGATCCTGGGCTTTTGAAACCTATGTCAGAGAAATATGAGATCTGGCAGGTTCCTAATTGGAATTATTTTTGTACCTCTGTTATTGGCTTATTTTCAAAATGTAAATCTTTTCTGATAGCTTTTTTATATAACTTATTTTTTCCATTATATACTTTCTTCCCCATTTACCATCCCCTATAAGAGAATAAAAATACATAAAAATGCAAAAAATGGAGGTTCTTTTTTAAATTAAAGCTATTTTAAGCCTCTGGTACCATTTAGAATCCCATAGAAGAAACCGAGGACTAAATAATACTCTAGAGAACTAGACTAATACATATGCCTAACTTAATACCAAACGACCATGTTGGTACTGTACCTTAGGCTTCAAATGTATACACAGAGCATTTGATGGTTATTTGCAAAAACTTAACAAGGAAAGAATAGCGATGAAATGATATATAAAGTCCTAAAAGCATATCAGCTAGAATACAATAAAAATGTCAGAGGCTCAGATTTTTATTCTTCTTAACCAGAAAATGGTAGAGAATATACATTGTGTGAGAAAGAGATAAAATTGTGTCAAAGTATAACTGATAGTAATATGATGTTTATGTAGTTCCTCATGGTATCAGAAAACTGAAACATACTGAAAGAAAAACTAATCATCCTAAAAGGACTGCATAAGGAGTGCACAATGTGTAGCAGTAGGACAAAATCTGAGACTGAAAGGGCTTGGGGATTTCTTATGAGAAATTCTAGCAAGAAAAACACAATGAGTCATTTCATTATAACGCTCCCCACTCCCCCAACACACATCCACATTCCCACATCTACCGCTTCTGACCACTTGGTTGGATGCTACTGCCCCATGAAGTATCTTCATGGCATCACTGTCACTGAGTGGATCAGGGAAATGGAGTCAGTGGGATAACCACACTTGACTGTCACAGTCATGGTGGAGGGAAGTGATGTGGGTTAGCCTTTCTGCACCCATTAAAGAGGAGAAATTGTACTCTCTTTGTATAGGCTGATCTGGAACAGCGATTCTTTTGTGACCCTGCCTTTAGGAATTGGGAAGCTAACTGCAGCTGGTTTCCTTTTCTATAGGCTGAAAGAACTCATTGGCAGAAATAGCTCTCAATAGATGCTCCCAGATTTCCTAACAAATTGTCAGTCACACACAGAGAATCCTCCCCCCTCCTCCGCCAAGCAAGGAATAAAGAAAAAAAGTGCATGTTATTCAAGTCCCATAGCACCAGCAAATTATACAGGTTGTTTCTCAGGTAACTGCAGCTCTCCCATAGGATTTTTTCTTTTTTGTGTGTGGCATGGTGAGCTAGGTGAACAGCTAGAGGAAAATAATTGGAATTATATTACCAAAAAGTAATCTCTTACTAGCTACATAGGGAGCCAATTTCCTACTGCTTACTTTCATTAGGTTCACTACAGAAGGAATATGAGATGAATGGAGAAGCTTTGGAGAATATTGATGAAAAAGTGATTCATGTTTTCAATGTTTTCAAGATGCTTTTTATAGAGGAACACTATGACCTGTTTTTGTATTCTATAGGTTCTGAACTTGCCTGGTTTGGGACAATTAGTCTATGTATTATAGTAGAGTAAGATTTTGGCAGAAGGAAATTTTTTAAATTGGAAAGAGAATTTTTTTATTGATCCTTGAACAGCTTACACAAACAGACTCTCCCCAGATCGAATATCAATGAGGATAAAGCAGAGGCACTTCTGTTGGAAACCTTTGTGTCACTGGTGTGATGGGTAATCTGAGGGGGAGGGGAATTTACATGACCTCCCTCTTTTGTTGCTTCTCAGGATAGCAAGTCTAAGGAAGTGACATTTGGGTAGACTGCTAAGGGGTGGAAGTTGAATCAAAAAGGTGGCATACCCAGTCTAATTTGTTGAACAGAATGGAGGTGGTTTCAGAAAGGCCTTCATTATAGGAACAAGCCCATGTACTTTAATGTTGAGTCTTAAATTCCTCAGTGTTTGTACATGTATGTGTACATGACTCTATTTTACTAAATTCAAATTTATAAGATGAAACTAGTGTCCTCAAGAGAATAAGTGAAAGGAATGAAAAAGCTTACTGTTGAACATGTATCAAATCATCTTACAGTTAATAGACCATGAACTAAAAAGTTTTGACTAAATCAAAATAACTACCTCAGTGGTCCTGAACAACAACATCAACAACAACAACAACAAATTAGAGACCCTAATATGTAGCAATTATTCCAGAGTTTAAAGGATAACAGCTATATAAGAAAATATGCAAATAAACACTGGTACCCTTAAGGAAGAGAGTATCTCTTTTGTGCTGAGGTAATGTTTAAATTCTCTCAACTAAGATTCAAAAATATCATATCAGATCAAAGATCTAATTATTCTTATAACCCTATTGACAGACGTAGAGTAGAATTACTTTATATCTATTTAACTACAAAGTCATTTTATATTCAATTTGGTTGGACTTTTTCACTAATAACATTTGCATTTCTAATGCAAATAATATTAGAACTTTAGCCATTCTCAAATTTACTAAGATCCCAGAATAGCAAGGAATTTAAAATGCCTAAATTGCCATGGAAAGGCACTTCATTAAATATGTTTACTCCAGTTTTAGTTAAAGTTAGGGAACAGGAAGATTACACTGGGTTTCTCAAATCATGATTCTACCTACTTTTATTATAAACTAAGGAGTTATAATAAACTATTATAAACTAGTGTTTGGATTAGTGATTTTGCTGGTATAAGAACTTTTGGATGAGAAAACTCCCCCCAGTGATGCAGTTGAAAATATTCTTTATAACTTCCAAAACTCACTTCCAGTGCCCAGAGAGGGTTTTGTTCAAGGTCATATTTGGGGAGTATGTTAAAAGAGACTTGAATTCAGGACTTTCTGGGCTTCAACAGTAGCTTATTATCCATCACACCCTGCTGACTCTTTTTTAATATTGTTTTATTTTGAAATAACTGAATCCATACCTCATTTACTTTCCTTATGTCTTTTAGTTTACTTAAGAACATGAGAAAGGGCAGAGGTTTGTGTGTGTGTGTGTGTGTGTGTGTGTGTGTGTGTGTGTGTGTAATAGACTTTAGTAATCCTCCAAGTTATTTTGGAAACATAATCTAATCATGCATAATGACAAAATTGTATCTTCTACTTAGTATCTCTAGAATTCAATTTCATATCTGTAAAATGCAAAGAAAAGTGAGAATGAATGATCTTCAGGGTCCCTGTTAGTTTTAAAATACTATTAGCTAGTTGCTTTTCTTTAAAATAAAAATAATTTCAAGTAATAACTCCATAATTATGAAGAAAATTGTTCTGTGTATAACTATATCCAGGAGAAGCTATATTGAGATTTGATTAGTGGATGCCATAACTTTTTATTTTTACATTTTCTAAAGGACTGTGGGAAAAGATAACTTAAGTGAAACATATCATGTATATTCATGAAGCAGTCATTAAAAGATGAAAGCTATGAATGAAAAGGTTCTAACTGCATTTTCCTACATCCTTATAGCTGAATAGCAAAATCCAACCAAAGAGAAACATTGCACAGTCTTCGAGCAGGATTTTCTATACTAACCATGAGAAGAAAAAGAAAAATAAAAGCCCTATCAGCTATGAAACAATCCACTGGGGAAAAGCAGCAGTTCTCATGAAATTGTTAATGATTCAGAATGGAATAAAACTCAAAAGTCACTGACCTCAATGAAAGATTCCAGAAGAAACACATGGATTTTTATTCAGTTTATTGAACGATTGAGAATAAAATTATTATAGGTATATTACAGTTTTTAATGTTCTGCCTCTGTTAGCTGCTTCCTCTTTCACATAAAGGTGGCCCAGATAAGTTTTTTTTTTTATTGATTTGGGAAAAAAGATAAAATAAACATAAAAATAGAACCCTTGACAAAATCATCAGCAATGCTAAACATCAAATTTTTTTTTCTCTTCTATACAACATATGTCGAATGTTCATATGACTAAGTTCTCCATTAAAATATCTTTTAATCCACTTGGCAGTTACTCAGATCCATTCCAATCTCTCCCCTACCCCCACCCCAGCCCAAAACTGTTTCAGACTTACCAGGGCTTCATTTTGACTTACCAAAAGATTGTGATTATATTCAGGCTGATCTTCACATAGCACAAATTGATCTGTGATTACATATAGTTCTGTACAAAATGAAGAAAATGAAGTCACCAAAAGGGACTGAAGTACACATACTTAAAGTAAGAAACACATTTTTTTTCTAGATTATACTAATAAGCATTTCTAAAATGCACTGCTTCTTTTTGCTTCACTCTCACACCCCTCCCCCTTCCTTTTATCTTTAGCTATCAATAGGGCAGGGCAAGCTCAAAGCTCTAGAGGATATAGAAGGCTGCAAATTAGTCCACCTGAGCCCCTAGACCAATATATCATATGAACCCCCTAGGCATGTCCTTTGTATGCCTTCTTTCCTGTTGATTTTATTTTTTCATCTCTCAGAATCATACTTATAGGCCATGATCATTAAATAGTATATCAGAAGTGAGTAGAAATGTGAAACAAATGGGGAAATATTTCACTAAATATGAAATAGGAAGTAAAAATTTTCCACTAGTTTGCATGTCTCCCTTTGTCTCTCAATATATTAGCCCTTGAAATGTTTTTTTAATTTGTAATTTGAATCAGACTGATAAACATGAACGACTTTTTAAAACAACTGATTAATTTATATGAAGAAAGGATTTTTACTCCAATAATTCACTATGAAAGCTTCTTAGCATTAAACTTCATTTTCAGGTAGAATTAAACTATTAAAAATGTTACTACAAAAAACAAATGGAAAACTATTATTGAAACACTTTCCTTTGTATTACATAACTTTAAAACAATAATAGCTTCAAGAGTACTGATAGTTTATGAAATAATAACTATCTTATTCTAAAGTACTCAGAGCCCAGAGCCCAATCACTAAGGTGTTAGTTACCCTGAGAATGAACAGATCCAACAGATTTAAACAGATAGAACAGGATATACCATAAGGCTATTTTAAAATATTACAAAATGTTAAATGAGGTGATCTAATATAGGGAACTTCCTCTGTAGAAACTCGCTAAATTGGTCTACAACTTAGTATCCTGGAGTGGACTGGAGTACTTGAACCAAGAGCATTAAATGACTTGTTCATATGTATGTTAGAAACAGGACTTAAATTCAGGTTTTCTTGACTCCAAGGCCAATTCTCTAGCTGTTATACCCTGCTGCTACAGTGACATAATAAGGTTAAAATGTTTACCAATTCATGTTACAGTACTTCATGATAGATAATAACAGAGAAACTGGATAACATGAATTTTTCAACTAGTTTACAAATAGGAAGCAATTTACAGATTGCATGTGGCTTTTATGAGAAGTGGTACTGACCCTGGGATTTCACTGGCATAAGGAACTCCCAGTGAGGAAACTCCTTAAAGAGTTGTGTTATAGCTAATAAATATTATTGGGAGTTTGATCAAGTTGCAGAGAGCAGTTTGGTAAACTGGTGTCCTTATTTATTTGGAGGAGAGGTAGGGATAGGAAATAGGAGGTAGAAAATAGGGTAGTATATTTCTTAATCTTATATGATATCTTAAATCCTATACTAAAAGCTCTAAAGAATCCTACTTCTAACTGCCTTTCTTGGCAGGATCTTCTTGCCTGGCAAAGCAGGCCTAACTAAAACTACTCTTACTATCTAAGAATAAATTTCACTATCTAACTAATCAATGAACATTTATCAGTAACAAACTCTTTAAAGTAATTCTTCTATTAATTATCAGTTGAAACTGTCTGTCACACACAGACAGTTCTATAGTTCCCCTGTAAGTGCTGTGGAGAAAAGGGCTCAGAGTCCAACCTTTCTCCCTCAAAGTACTGAGAAGGAAAAATCCTCCAAGACAGACTCTTTCTCAAACTGATATCTATATCTCAAAACCTCAAAAGTAACTGTCAGATCTTTTTGACTGAGTGAATGATACAGAAACCCCCAAAACTCCTGCTCCCTGAGAAGCCAGACAAAATGGAATCAGTTCTTAACTGAAAATCTGTCCTTTTATAAAAACTTCTCTTAAAGAGACAGTGAGATTAAATAACATGTGCTCTTATATAAAAATTCTGCTCTTAGGAGAGAGGGTGAAATGAACTAAAACTCTTTATAATAGTTGCCTGGGCTACTAAAATGTTGAGTGACTTGCCCAGGGCCAAGCATACATGTCAGAGGCAGAACACAAACACAGGTTTTCCTGACTCCAAGAATGGCCCTCTTTCTATTATACCACTCTGCAAATAGTATCCTACTATTAAGTTTTGAGACTGTCTAAGTCAACCAATAAATATTTATTAATAGTCTACACTATGCCAGGCACTATGATACGTGCTAGAGATACTAAAAGCAAAAAAAGACAGAAGCACTCTCCTCTCAAGAAGCTTTCAATCTAATTAGCCACAGAAAAGAAAAAAGAAAAGGAAACATGCCCTCACCCACTGCCACCCCAATTCTTCCTGACCCTGTTGGTAATCTTCCTTATAGTTAGTCATGCATATTTTTTCTCTGTTTCAAACTGTTCAGTGTTTCCCTTTTCTTACCTGGCACAGCAGATTTTCCACAACCTAGCTCCACTCTACCTTGTGGCATGCTCAAAAATGGAAAAAATAACCAAACAGTACAGTATTGTGTATTAGATGTTATAAATGCTACATACTTAATACAAAGTAATTCTTAAAGTTTTAGAAAAATAGTTATAGCTGACATTTCAAAAAGCAGGGCATTATTAAATGTAAAGACAGCACCAACATTTTGTTCTTGTTTATTTGTGTTGTCAACAAGAGAAAAATATTACAATTTAAAATTTACTGCAGGATTTGGAAAATTCTCATATGTGATAAAGAAAAACAATGGGCTGTTTCAGTTATCTTTAATAGCAGAATGAGGCAGATAAGTACAGGAGTGGCCTGTTAATGCCATCCTAAAGCGCCTCTTTCTCTCTTACCCCCAAATGTCATGGGATAAGGCCAAGTATACAGTTCAAACACATTATCATCATCATATTATCATGATCACATTTGCAAAATGTTTTATACATCATCTCATTATCTTCAACAATGACTCTGGGAGGTACTGCTGAAACCAAAGACTTTGTACATTTTCGAGTATAATTCCAAATTGTGCTCTAAAATGGTTGGATCAGTTCACAGTTCCACCAACAATGTATTAGTGTCCCTATTTCTTTCACATCCCCTCCAACATTTGTAATTTTGGAATAACTATTTGCTAAATAGGAATAACTATTTGCTAAAAATTGTAGGGAAAACTGGAAAGCAATTTGGCAGAAACTAGATATAGACCAATATCTTGCACAAATTTACCAAGATAAGATAAAAATCAATATATAACCTTTTAAAATTACTTAGATCTAATTTTAATTGTGTGAAAAGTGTTTTGTAGTTGTTTTCATATAATTCTTGTGTTTGTCTTGGTAGATAGAATCCTTAATATTTCATATTGTTTAGAGTGATGTTAAATGGAGTTTCTCTTTCTGACTCCTGCTGCTGAATTTTGTTGGAAATATGCAGAAATGCTGATGATTTATGTGGGTTTACCTTGTACTCTGAAACTTTGCTAAAGTTGCTAATTATTTCCACTAGCCTTTTAGTTGATTATCTAGAATTATCTAGGATTGAGAGATAGGACAAGAGACCAGAGGTCCTAGGTTCAAATCTGGCCTTAGACACTTCCTAGCTGTGTGACCCTGGGCAAGTCACTTAATCCCCATTGTCTAATCCTTACTGATCTTTGACCTTGGAAACAACACAGTATTGATTCTAAGATGGAAAGTAAGGGTTTAAAAAATTATATATAGCTTTGATTTCTTTATTCAAAACTGTATATTCATATCTTTTGACCATTTTTAAAATTGGAGAATGGCTTATCTACTTATATATTTAACAAAGTTCTTTTTAGATGTGAGCCCTTGACCCAAGAAAATGTCTTTGAATTTTTTCTCAACTTACTGCTTTCTCTCTAATCTTGTCTACATTAGTTTCATTTGTACAAAACCTTTACAATTTATTTATTCAGAACAATCTATTTTACATTTCAGAGCTTTCTATCTCTTGTTTATAAATTCTCCTCCTATCCATATATCTGAAAGGTAATATATTCCTAATTCTTCTAATTTATTCATGACACCTTCCTTTATTTCTAGGTTATATATTGACTTTTATCTTATCTTGGTAAATTGTGCAAGATATTGGTCTATATCTAGTTTCAGCCAAATTGCTTTCCAGTTTTCCCTGCAAAAAATTGCAGCGAATAGTTAATTCTTATTCCCCAAACTTAAAACTTTACCTTTGTCAAATATAATGTTATTATATTCTATTATCAATATTTGTTGCATGTCTGCTCTGTTCTATTGATCTACTTTTCTATTTCTTAGCCAATACCAGATATTTTTGATAATTATTGTTTTATAATATAGTTTGAAATCTGATACTACTAGTCCTCCTTCCTCACCTTTTAAAAATTATTTCCAAGGTTCCTTTTTGATTCAATGAGGTGGCACTGTGACTCCCTCAGAGCAGTTCAAAGCCCCTGAGGACAAATCTGTCTCTGGGAGACAAGATGATCCCTTGTAATTTCCACCTTCCAAGGGGACATCAACTGTCAGTCCCCAAGGTTTTAGGTATGGCCAACTGTCAAGGAAAGAAGGGCAATTTCCTTGAGTCACAGGGGTTTGGAATCAACCCCCTCCTTGTGAGAATCTAATATCCTTGTTTGATATCTAAGACAGGCTCAAACCCCAAAGTCCAAATATTTCCAAATGATTTATTTGAGGTTAAGTGAGGCAGGTAATGGCAGAAGCATGAAGAAAAAAAAAAAGGAAGTGGTTGAAAGGGAGCCTTAAGGTTTGCCCCTCTTGCAGATTGGTTTTCAGAGTCTGGAGGTCAGAGGCTTTTTGGGCCCTGGACTTTCTTTTTGTCAACTGCTTCTTGAAGTTACCCTTAAGGCTAACTAAATCCTATGGTACAGTTTAAGGAAATGGTAAGGGACAGAAAGATCCCAGGGAAAGGATCAGGATGGCTCTGGTCAGAGTCCAAATCCAAAATCCCTTTGAGGATTTGAGTAGCTGTTGTTAAAGAGTCTCAGTGGGGGTATTTTTGGGTCCCAGAAGGACCTGGGATTCTTCTCTCTCCCTTACCTGTTCCTTGAACTGTACCTTAGGATTTAGCTAGCTTTAAGAATAAGATCAAGGTGGACAGCTGGGTGGTGCAGTGGATTGAGAGTCAGGCCCAGAGATGGAAGGTCCTGGGTTCAAATCTAGCCTCAGACACTTCCTAGCTGTGTAACCCTGGGCAAGTCACTTAACCCCTATTGCCTAGCCCTAACCACTCTTCTGCCTTAGAACCAATACTTAGTATTGATTCTAAGATGGAAGGGGGGCAACCCTTAGGGCTCCCCTTCACCCACTTCCCTTTTTTCCCTCACACCTCCATCAATACCTGTCTCACTTAACCTTAAATAAATTTGGAAATAGGGGCACAGTGCCACCTCATTGAATCCATCCCTCTTCAATCTCCTGTCCTCCATTTCTCAAGACAACATCTCCTTTCCAAGGAGATAGTACCTCGCTTACTTCTCCCCATAAGTAACTGAAGAGAAAACAAATTCCTTCACTCTCTCTCCCCTCTTTCCTTCCTTCCTTTCATCTTCTCCATCATAGTTGTCAACTAATTCTAAATTTGCCTTTCTATGGACCTTTGTTAATTATAATTTTTATCACATTATGATCTGAAAAATTTGTATTTATTATTTCTGCTTTTCTGTATTTGTTTGCAATATTTCTATGCCCTAGTACATGGTTGATCTTTGTATATGTACCATGTACTGCTGAGAAGAAGGTATATTCCTTTTTTCTCCCTGTTTAATTTGCTCCAGATATCTATTAATTCTAATTTTTCTAGCATTTCATTCACTTCTCTTACTTTTTTTTTTTGGTTCAATTCATCTAGTTCTGAAAGGGGAAAGTAGAAATCCCCCACTAGTATGGTCTTACTATCTATTTCCTCCTTGAGCTCCTTAAATTTTTCCTTTATAAATCTAGATGCTATACTATTTGGTGCATAAATGTTTAGTAATGATATTACTTCATTCTTTATAGTACCCTTTAGCAAAATATAATTTTCTTCCTTATCTCTTTTAATCAGATCAATTTCTACTTTAGCTTTGTCTGGTCTCATGATTGCTACTCCTGCTTTTAAAAATTTAGACGATGCATAATAAATTCTGCTCCAGTCTTTTACCTTGAATCTATGTGTGTTACCCTGACTCAAATGTGTTTCTTGTAAACATATAGTAGGATTCTGGTTTTAAACCTATTCTGCTATCCACTTCTGTTTTGTGGGTAAATTCATCCCATTCACATTCAGCATTATGATTACTAACTATGTATTGCCTTGCATCATATTATCCCCTCTAAATCCTGCTCTATTCCCTTTCTCTCTTTTCCTCCTCACCAGCATTTTGCTTTTTGACATTCCCCCATTTCCTCCTCCCTACAATTGCTTCCCTCTTCCATTGTCTTATTCCCCTTTTACTTCTCTGTGGAGTAAGATAGAATTTTATGCCCCAACAAGTATACTTGTTTTACCTTCTCTGAGCCAGTTAAGATGAAAGTAAAGTTTAAACATTGTCCATCACCACCCTTATCCTCCCCTCTCTATGATTATTCATGCCTCTTTATGTTATATAATTTATCCCATTCAATCTTTCCCTTCCCTTTTCTCTCAGAGAAATCCTCTCTTTCAGCCCTTGATTGATTTTTTACATATCTTTCATATATATATATAAATATATATATACACATTATATCATACATAAATATTGTTCCATATCATCACATTTACATATACATTATAAGGGGGAAAAGGGGTTAAATTTAAAAGGGTTGCACTGGATTATTTGAAAGTGTATTTATTTATAAAACCAGGAATTTAATTTATTCCAAAGAGATTTATTTATAATTTATTTACAAAATGTAGAAAGAGTGAAGTAAGAAAATCAGAGAGAAGATAAGATATCTAGCCTAAGAACTAATAATTTACTCCTGGCCCTAGGCAGGGAGAGTTAGTCCTTAGGCCTGGGCAAAGCCAAGGACCTGGGGAAGTCTCTTCAGAAAAATCCAGCAGTTAAGTGTCAGATTTTCCACTCACCATGTGACAATTCAAAGGAAGATATTTTAGAACAGCCTCACCAGGAAACAGGGTCTCAGGTCCAGTCAGCACGTTCTTCACCAACCTCCACTTCAAAAAATGAAGAAGAAGTAGAACTGCATTCAGGAAGTTTTACAGACAAAGCTAAACACTTAATGATTAAGTGGGATGTTTACACTTTTGGTGATTAGATCTAAAAATAGGCAGATCTCCATACTCAACTTTTATGTAGGGTATTTATACTTTGGGTGATTAAATCTAAAAATAGGCACAGGTTCAATTTTAATCTTCACAATCAGGGGAGAGTTAATTTTAATCTTCACAACATCTTATCACCATATAGCATCATTTATATCATATTATGACAATCAGCTTACTTCTCTACCCTATTTCTGAGTAAGTTTCTTCTATCTTCTCTACTATTAAGAACAATTTTTGAGAATTACAGAAATCCTCTTTCCATGCAGACATAGAAATATTTTGACCTTAATGAGTCCCTTAAATTTTCTCTTTCTTATTTACTTTTTTGGGTTTCTCTTGTGTCTTGTGTTTGGACTTCAGATTTTTTGTTTAGATCTGTTTTATTCCTCAAAAATGTTTGGAAATATTCTATCTTATTGAATGTCAATTCCCCATCTCCCCCAAAGAATATACACTCAGTTTTGTTGGATAGGTGAGGGTTTTTATTTTTATTTATTTATTTTTTTGGTATCTATTGATATAATCATGTGATTTTTTTGTCACTTTTTTGCTGAGGTAATCAATTGAGGTAATCAATAGATTCCTTATATTAAACTATCTGCATATCTGGTATAAATCTTGTTTGATCATAATGTATAAACTTGATATATTGTTATATTCTCTTAGCTAATAATCTGTGTAGAACTTTTGCATCCATATTCATTAATGAAATTGGCCTATAATTTTCTTTCTCTATTTTTGCTCTTCATGGTTTAGGTATCATCACCATATTTGTTTCATAAAAGAGTTTGGCAGGACTCCTTTTTTTTTTTTACCAATTGTTTTAAAGAATTTATTTAATATTAACTTTGGATGATCTCTAAATGGTAAAATTAACTGGTAAGTCCATCTGATCCTGATGCTTCTTTCTTAGGAAATTCTTTAGCTTGTTCAAATTCTTTCTCTAAAATAGATTTAATCATATACTCAATTCATTGACCTGTTCTTTCTTTAATTTATTGTTATAGACATGTAGAGATATAAATTTTCCTCTAGTTACTGTTTTTCCTGTATCCCATAAGTTTTGGCATATTGCCACATTGTTATCATTTTCTTTAATAAAATTATTTACTCTATGACTTCTTTTTAACCTACTCATTCTTTAAGATGGAATTACTTAGTTTCCAATTAATTTTTATTCTGTGATTCCATGGACCCTTATTAAATATAATTTTAATTCATGTTTATATTCAGGATTTACAAATCCTGAAAAGATGCATTTAACATTTCTGGTTTTTTGAATTTAATTATAAAAATGTTTGTTTCTTAATATTTGTTCAATTATTATAAAAGTATTGTATGTCATGAGAAAAAAGCATGTTCCTTTTGTAGTAGATAATGAAACTTGGTGAATTGTAGTAGGGGGGAATTTTTTGAGAGGTTGCACCAGGAAGCAAGCCAGGGGAAAATACTGAATCTTAAGCCCCTCCCCTACACTACTTCCTGTTCCTTTTCAACTGTCTGGGAAACGGGCTTCTCACAGATGGTAAGGCTTGAATATTTTCCCCCTAATAATCAAATCCCACAACCAGTCCTTTAACTAAAGGGATTTTTATTCTTTGGGGAGAAGAGTTTAGGGGAAGGGAACAGGGAAATTAGGTTCTCCCTAATCTCTAAGTTATCTTATTGATTGAAGATTTGAAATATAGTCAGTTCAGAAACAGAATTATTTTCCCCAAGGGTAGATATTCACAACACTGCTGACAAGTCTCTTTTGACTAAACCAAATTTCTCTGCAGCTCACAGTCTATGTAGAAGGCAATGGCTATAGAGGAGATGAAGAGGTCTGTCTTCCAACTTCTGGTCAAACAGCTGCTTAACTGCTGACTTCAAGGTACCATTGGTGTTCTAAAGTTCTGAGCTCCTTGCTTTTTCCTGCAGATCCATTTTTCATTGCCCAATATCTTCATTTTTACTTTCTATCTCTATATAATTGTCTCTATCATAAGTAGTTTATCTAGGATTCTATTTATCTCCTTATTTTCTTTCTCATTTTTTCCTTAGATTTATATAGTTTTTAGAGAGGAATGTTCAAATAACCTATTATTATATTTTTGTTACCTATTTCCACTGATAATTCCTTTAGTTTTTCCTTTAAAAGTGTGGATGCTGGGGACAGCTCAGTTGCTCAGTGGATTGAGAACCAGGCCTAGAGACGGGAGGTTCTAGGTTCAAATCTGGTCTCAGACACTTCCCAGCTGTAAGACAGTGGGCAAATCACTTAACCCCCATTGTTTAGCCCTTACCACTCTTCTGCCTTGGAACCAATACGCAGTATTGATTCTAAAATGGAAGGTAAGGGTTTAAAAAAAAAGTGTGGATGCTATAAATTTGGTGCATATATGTTTAATATTGATAATGTTTCATTAGATCTTGTACCTTTTAACATAATATAGTGTCCCTGTTGATCTCCTTTAATTAGATCTATTTCAGCTTTAATCTCATTTGAGTTCATTATTATTCTCCCTCTTTTTAAAATTTTTTCAACTGAAGCATAATATATAGTCTATTCCATCCATCTATTTTTACTTGATGTGTGTCTCTCATTCTTTAATTTATTGATATAAGTTTCTTGTAAACAACATAGTTTTGGGTTTTGGTTTTTAATCCATGCTGCTATTTATTTCCATTTTATGGTAAATTCATCCCATTCACATTCAAAGTTATCATTATTAGTTGTGTATTTCCCCTCATTCCATTTTTCCTTACTTTTTTTCCTTCGTTGTCTCTCTTATTTGTCCTGCTTCCTTTAGAAATCTAATTTTTCTCTCACTACAACCTCCTTAATCCCCATACCTTCTTCAGTCCCATTTTTATTTTCTTCCTCAACCCTTCTAAGACTCCCTCCATTTTCTCCACTCTTTACCTCCTAGTTGTTAAACTATTTACCTTTATGTGAGTCCATCCATTATCCCTCTATTACCCTGTTATTTGTTCATGTAAACTATCCCTATCATTCCTTCCCTTGTCTTATTCCCTAGCCTTTTTTCTTAATCTATATGCCCTTCTAAGATTTACTCTTTTAATCTTTATCCTTCACCCTTTTATCTTCCTATAAGTTTAGAAAAAATTTACCTGCTTATATATATTATTCAGCCAATAAGGTACTAGCATCAGATCCACCATCTCCTTTTATTTCTTTCATTTTTGCCTTTGTTACATAAGAACCTTTTAAAAAATTATCCCTCACCATTGTAATGAAAAAAGGATAAATTGTAAGGGAAACTGAAAAGGTGGATGATAGATTGTATCCATTTTCCCTTACTTTGTAACGGTTGCTCAAGTGATCTGACTGTATTTGAACTGAAGAGGGTTATGTAACAGGTTAACTCTGATAAAAAATAAAAAAAGCAAAAAAAAAAACTCCTCGGAGGCAGATAACAAAAACCAAACCTTATTTATTATGTTAAGAGTTTAAGAGAAAGAAAGAATAGTAATAAGGGCTTTAAAATAGGGGTTCCCTAATTCTACCAGGGGTATTAAGCTTTTCCCACTCCCCTCTAGACCTCAGTTTTGCTTCTTGACTAGAGTAAATTTGAAATCATCCTATTTCTCCTTTCTATCTTAAAATCCCCAACTATCTGGTCTAATCTACTTCTAAATATCCTTATCAATTAACTTGAATACTGCCTCCAAGGTGGGTCCTAGGGGGGGGAGGCAAAAATGGTTTCTGGCCAACTTAGACCAAGAATCTGTCTTCACACAGTCAGGATCACAAAGACCAGGAAAGAAAGATCTTCCTTTCTTCTTTCTCAGTTGGTAATATCTCTCAGATCAGTCACACAATCATTAAATGTTGATATTGGTATTCCCAAATTGGCACAGGAAAATGCCAAAAGCTCCAGAGGAAAAATTTCCTCCTCCACCAAACTCCATTGGGTCAGATCACTCAGGAAAGGCAGTTGGCTCAAAAAAAAAAAAAACCCCAAACACTCTCAGCATTCCACAGAATTCTGCCTTGAAATCCCCACTGCCTGCAAGTTCCAAGGGAAGAGGCAGCTTTGTAGGACTTAACTTTTTGAACCAAAACCCCAAAATCTTATCTTAATACTATCCAATTATATTTTACTCTTTAACACATTCTATTATATTCAATTTGACCTCAAAGTTTCAATCTATAAATGTTCCTTCAAACCATCCAATTACTGATGTTCTTAAAGTTTAAACTTATTCCCATATCATTTTCCATATGAGAAGTAAATATCTTGACCTTATTAAATCCTTTATAATTTATCTTTCATTTTTTTTACTTAAGCTTCTTCTAATTTTTGTATTTCAAATTTTTCTTTGTAATTAGTCTTTCATTTTTTCTACTTAAGTTTCTTCTAATTTTTGTATTTCAAATTTTCCATTCAGTTCTTGTCTTTTCTTCAAGAATATTTGAAAGTCTTATTTCTGTAAATGAGCATTTCTTCCCTTGCATGATGGTACTAAGTTTTGCTAGGTAAGTTATTTTTTATTGTAAATGCAGCTCCTTTGCTCTTCAAAATGTTGTATGCCATTCCCTTTGTTGTTGTAATGTGGAAGCTGCTAAATATTCTGTTATCTTTTTGTAACTCTACAGTATTTAAACTGGTTCTTTTTAGTTGTTTGGAGCATTTTCTCCTTAACATGTTAATTATAAAACTTAGCTATATTGTTCTTTTTTTTCCTATTGGAATCTCTTATAAGTGGTGGTGAATTCTTTCATGTTATACTTTATCATCTAGTTCCACAACTTCAGGGCAATATTCTTTAATAGTTTCTTCAAGGATAGTATTTAAACTCTTTTTAAAAAATCATAACCTTCAAATATTCCAAGGATTCTTATATTGTCTCTTCTCAATCTGTTTTTCAGGTCATTTGCTTTTGTAATTAGATGTTTCCTATTATCTTCAATTTTTTCATTTTTTCAATCAGTTAGAAGTTAGTTTCTTCTTGACCAATTTTAATTTCTAATAAATCATTTCTTTGCTGAGTTTTGGGATGTCTTTTCCCAATTGGTTGTTTTTTCTTTCTTAATTTTCTATATTTTCTTGCATTGCTTTTATTATTGTCTAATTTTCCATCAACTTCTCTCATTTGGTTTTTAAAGTATTTTTAAAACTCTTTCAAAAATTGTGTGCTTTTTCCATTTTCCTTTAAAGTTTTAGAAGTAGATGCTTTAATTTCACTGTCTTCTGAACTTGAACTCTAATCTTTGTTATTTCCAAAGAAGCTATCTATCATTCAGTTCTTTCTTTTTGGCTTATACATTTTTTCATTTTTCATTTTTAGTGCATATTTAATTGCCAGTTTTATGTGTCAGTTTCTTCTCTTCCAATTCTTAATAAGAAATCTTTGTTATATTTATAATAAAAATAGAAATCTGTTCCACTTATTTTCATTTCTTAAATTATAAATTTTATATGTTTTTGTAATGCCAATAAAACAAATATTAAGATAACAATTTAAAGTTTATATAAGACACAAGAAAAATTATCTTTAAAATGACACATTCCTTGAAAATTCATACCATTATTAGGGCCTTCTATGAAGGTAAAATACATTGCAAAAGAATTCTGATATATGATAAAGTATACACTGTGTTTTATTCTTAGGAACATACTATTGTAAAAAAAAGATATCATTTTCAGTTTTCATTGTGTAATATAGGCCAATAAGGGAGGTTACACCCACCAACACTGATGAATTAGAGAGAAAGAGATAAGGAGTTGAGAGAATGAGAGGGGAGAAGAGGTTGATTTTTCTGTCTCTTCCCCTTGTTGAAGAAAACAATACAATAGTATAGCTTCCTGAGGGGCAGAATATGTCTTCACAGAGAATGCGGTTGGGAGGTGGAGGTTAAGGACTGGAGGAGAGGGCTTTAGGGAAATGACCCACTGCCTCCCTTCTTGATCTTAGCTATTGTTGAGAGATAGGATAGATTTTCCTGCCTCTGGATCTTCCCAGTACTCCAGCTACCACTTTTCCCTTCATAATCTGAGTTCACTCCTCAGCCCTAGTCTTGAGCTAGTCCTCTTCTTTGGGAAGAGGTATGGTTCCCCCTAAATCTTCAGCCCCCTTCTTTGGTGTCAAAAAGTAGGCAGACTTGATCTAACTAATAACACTTTAAAAGAGAACCACATAGGGAAGGGAAATTAAAAGTTGGATAGGAAAAGTGGGTAGTAGGAGTCCCTAGAGAGGCAGATTGATCCCCCCAAATCTTGGGGGTCCAGACCCTCAGCCTTGACCCCCTGTTCGGGTCAGTTGTTGGTTGTCCCTACTCTTGAGCTAGTCTGATTAAATTGCTGGAGTTCAGGATAAATTGGAGATAGAGAGATGGAGAAAATCCTCTACAAGGATCTCAGTAGATGGCTTCTTTCAAAGTCCAATCTACAATCTTTTAGATGAGCAAAAGGCTTCCAGGGATCACTAGGAAGCAGTTGGTGTTTAGAAAGAGATCTTTAGCCTCTGAGATTCTCTTTTCAGGCTCTCAGCTGAAGGAGTCAGTTGAAGGGGCAGTTTTGAATTCTACTCAGCTTCTGTTCTCACCCTGGAATCCTGGGTCTCTTCCTTTCTGCCCCTCCCCCACATGGGCTGTTTTTTGCTTCGCTGGATCAGATTTCCTTCTTTTGCATCTTCCTCTCTTTTGTATATTCTTCTCTTACAACTTGAATGGTAGAGCAATAGATGATTACTCAATGGCTTTTAAAAACACTTTCTGAAAATAAAGCTAAAGATATATGTTGAGGGACTCCTGGCAGCCTAGGAGTGAAGTGAACCTTCCTGGTGCTTTTTTTTCTTGGAACTTTTTAAGAAGAGTGTTGCAAATAGCCAGGAAGATGGGTGAGAAAATTTTCCTCTTTAAAACTTGTATGGAATTGCAATTCCATTGGTTGTGTGGACTACAATAGTTATATTGATATCAACCATCATTTAGACTCTATTTAGTTCAGTGTTTTAAATCACATTACTTTTTATGAAAAGATGAATATTACAAGTTTAATGTTGTTTAATCTTCAGTACTAACTTCATATACCTCATGTGGGTCCATGAATTTTATAATACATTTCTAATCAAATAGTTTATTTAAATATGAATCCTATAAAAAAATTAGGGGTCCTGCACACCATAGGGATGGCCCTGAATAAGGCTGAAGATGAACAAGGCTTGATAACTGTTAGAAAAGTTTGAGAAGAGGATTGATTAACTCTGAAAAGCAGGTTTTGGGGAAAGATAATAAACTCAGGTTTGCTCATGTTGGATTTTAAATATAGTTCTATCTAAAATAGAGATATCCTATGGAGAGTTGGAGATATAAGTCTAGAGCTTTCAAGAGAAATATAGATTTGAGGGGCATCTGGGCAGAGGTGATAATTGAAGCTATGGGAGTAAGACACCCAAGAAAAATGATGTAGGAAAAGAAGAAAAATAAGACAATTTTTGGGAAATACAGCATTCAGAAATCAGGAAGAGAATGAGGAACCATCAAAGGAAAGTGGTTGAATCTTACTATCGACCACAAGAGCTGTATTTCAATATTAAGTAACTTTAAAATTCCTTTATCCAGTCACAATCTCTTACCATTCTACCTCTCTCAATGAATTATTCTTCTTAAACTTAATCTCTGTCCTCAGCATGGCCTCCAAACCTTCCACTATTCAGTATTTTCTCAAGCTATCATTCCTGTTCTTACTACCTTCCCTTTCTCAACTTGACTTTTTTGTGAACTGGTTCAATGAGACACCATTCTCCTCTCTTTAATCCCTATGTCTCTCATCCTACTGCCAAACTGCAAATGTAGATTATTAATACCATTCACTTCTTCTGCTCCTACACAAATGCTGTTTAATGGATCTGGAAGAAGTCACATAATTATATTGCCTGGATCCACTACAAATTCATATCACCTATTTTTAAATAACCCTTCCTTTCCATCTTGGAATAGATACTAAATATGGTTCTAAGGCAGAAGACCCATGGAGCCATGGCTAGTAACTGTTACAGGCTGATTTGAACTCAGGACCTCCCACCACCTGGCTTTCTATCCACTGAGCCACCTAGCTGCTCCAATGCCATCTAATTTCAATTTGACTCTCATTGTAGCAAAGTAACTCTTTTCTTCCTCCCTAATGGGTACTTTATCCCACCTATTACATAGCTTGTTCTAAATCTAATCTTTTTTTTTCCTGAAGCTTCTCACAAAGAGAAGCCCCTCCTTTCACCTTCTCAGATTCACACTCTGTCTTATATGCTTCCTTAAGAATATTGAGGTTATTTGCTGTGACTTCCTTCTTTTTAATCCACAACCTGCTGAGACTATTTGCTCCTTTATCATCCTTTACTTCTGATGCTGATAATCAGGTCACCTTTTTCCTTTTGAAGGACAACTTCTACATATATCTTTGATCTCATCCTCTAATGATCATCTCTAGTATTATACCCACTGTCATTCCCCCTTTCTAATGTTCAATATCTCAAGATAAACTTTCTTCTATAAACTCAACCAAGGACCCCTTATTTTGAAAAGAACCCTCATTAAAGTCTACAATTTCTGCTAGCTATTGTCATCTATCTCCTTTTTCTCAATCAAATTTCTTGATTAAATCATCTATAATATCTCTAGTTTTCTTACTTTCTTCTAACCTCTCTACAAACTGGCTTCCAGTCTTATCTGTCAAGTGAAACACATCCTTCAAAGTTACTGGTACTATCTTAACTGCTAAATGTTATGGTCTTTTTCTAAACTATAGCCTTTTTTGGAGCATTGGAATCTGGAGCCCCCACCCCCACCCTAGTTTTGTCTTTCCTCCAACACTTAGCATTGACACTTAGTAAATGTTTATAGAATTGAATTGGATTGAATTTTTCAATACAACCAAACTTACATTTGTCTACAGTTGAAGACTCCAGTTGGCTAGTATCTTTTATAGAATCTTTACTATTTTTTTTTCTAGGAAGCTAGATAATACTCTGATGTTTATATATATATATATATATATATATATATATATATATGTATATATATCTATACACATATACATATACAGTCAAGGTACAGACAAGGGCTTCTTCATGTAGATGCATAGCACTTCTAATGCTCATCAACAAAAAAGAACTGGCTGCAGAAGTTAAAAATTGTAGAACTGTTGGGGAAAGGGACTACCATGTCTTTGAATTTATGATAGAGAAAAAGAAGGGCAGTCATTGTCTAAAATATACCATAGAATTGGGAAGAAGAGAATTCAGAGAGTTCAGTGAAAGAAAAGTAGGCTTCTATGAATGAAACTTTTATAAGGAATGGTGAATCCAAAGAGGTAGGAGACTCTTAAGAATATAATTCCTAATATGCAAACAATTATAATAAGGAAAAGGAGAACCTGAGTGGAACATGAGAGAATTCAGTGCCAGGTTCAGATTTTCTAAAAATATTAAATAAGTTAGCTTTTTCTACTTTGCAGTGATTTCAAAGTGGCAGAAAAGAAAGCAGAGGGTGTTAAAAATTGCATTGTTTTAGACCATCAACAAACATGAGCCTATTATTGAAAACAGCCTTGTCCAGTGACCAAACAAATGGGCATACCACTGGATGAAAGGAAAAGGATCATTCAAAACTTTCCATTCTTGCTATAAAAATAACAAAAATAACAATAATAACTAGCATTTATAGTACTTACTGTATGTCAGGCATGGGGTTAAAAATTTTACAAATATCTCAGTTCCTCAAACTAACTCTGGGAAATAGATTCTATTATTATTCCCATTTTACAATTAAGGAAACAGAGGTTAGGTGACTTGCCTAAAGTCATACAGCTGGTAAGTTTGAGGCAAATAAAGAGGTTGACAGAGTTAATTATTGTGTGTCCACAGAGGTGATAAAAAACATCATTTTGAGTGATATTTAGGAATATTTTATTGACGTGATGATGCTAAGCATTTTCAAAAAGATCAATATGAAAATAGTGTGCCTAATGCACCCACATCTACTGCAATGGATGAAGAGAGGGAGTAGTTTTACAAAGAGGTCAAATAGAAATCAATGTATACTTTAATCCAAGATAAGTCAAAAGTGTATGGAGCACAGAAAAAAATATGTTGGAAGATATTTAGAAGAAAAGAGAAAGTTTATAGAAAACAGAACCTTGATATTTGTATGTCATGTCTTTCCCTGGTAAGAGTTAAAATTTAGGTTTTATGCTAAATATGAAAATTCTAACATATTATTGTGGTCACCATTTAAAAATATTATAGCTTAAATCAAAATGACTTTTAGCGGCTTTATTTAGAAAGAGGTGGAAAGAGTAAAAGTGGAAAAATGTAAGAAGGTAGAGAATTTTCAAGCCTACCACCCTAAGTGTTGCTCCAGCCCCAGCAGGGCTCAGTAATCTTCATCCAGAAGCTCCAGTGGTGTTTTCAGTTAGACTTCCACTAACACAGCCTCCTCTAAAGCTAAGGCAGGAATATCCAGAACCAATCTCTCTAAAAGCCAGGAAAGGAATCAGTCTCCAGAATCAATCTCTCCAGAAGCAAGGAAAGGAAGGCCAGCTACTCACCCAGCAATTCAACATAGGATCCAGGAAAAGTGTCTCCTCCTTCAGTCAGACTTGCCAATGCAGAGTCAATGACTGAATCCTGGAGCTGACCTTTTTAAAGCCATTTTATTGACCTCACTTCCTGTCACTCACCCACTTTACAGGAACCAATTGCAGTCTTTCAATTTGCCTAGCACTACCCAAAAGTGGGGGGGCATGACCTTTGGAGATGTGAGCTTACTCTAATAAATGAATTTTGAACTCTCTTACTTAGTGTTAAGTAAGGGTACTTTAAATTCTTGATTTGATTAGCTAAAACTAGACAGAGGGAGAGTTAATCCCATTTCCACAATACCTGCCCTATGATTCTTTGGGAGACTAGTCTACCTAATGAATCATTTAACATAACTAGTTTATATCTCTAAAGATCTTTTAGCTAAGGGTGCATACAATATTGTACTTTCTAAGAGGAAACTACAATAGTTGGAGATAAGAGGGAAATAGAAGAGAGAAGACAAAACCAATGTTTTCTAGGCACATTGACAAAAAGCCAATAGGAGCAGTCCCTTTTGGTGTAAGAATTTACATTCAGAATAAATTATATGTTCAACTCCATTCAGTTCAATCAATTACATCCCAAAGTTCATTCTGAATCTTCTCATGCAGTGTAGGTTTTTTTTTTTAATGACACTTTCTCCAAATAGTTCACTTTCTTGATTAAAGGAATTAATGAGCTTCTTTTCCTGAAATTTCTCTCAAAATTTTTTTAAATCTTGGATTTTGCAAAAAATTATACACCTTTTTTCTTTTTTGTAAAATTTATTTAATTAATTAATTAATTTAGAATATTTTTCCATGGTTACATAATTCAAGTTCTTTCCCTCCTGCCTCCTGGAGCCAACAAGCAGTTCCACTAAGTTTAACATTTGTCACTGATCAATATTTATTTCCATATTAATATTTGCAATAGAGTGATTATTTAGATTCTACATCCCCAATCATTTCCCCATTGAACCATGTAACCAATCATATGTTTTTCTTCTATTCCCACAGTTCTTTCTCTGGATGTGGATAGTGTTCTTTCTCATAAGTCCCTCAGGATTTTCCTGGGTCATTGCATTGTTGTTAGTAGGGAAGTCTATTGCATTTGATTGTGCCATAGTGTATCTGTCTCTGCATACAATATTCTCTTGGTTCTGCTCCTTTCACTCTGCCTCATTTCCTGGAGGTCCTTCTAGTTTACATGGAATTCCTCCAGTTCATTATTCCTTTCAGCACAATAGTATTCCATCACCAACAGATACCACAACTTGTTCAGCTATTCCCCAGTAGATAGACACACCTTCATTTTCCAATTTTTTTTTTGCCACCACAAGGAGTGTGGCTATGAATATTTTTGTACACATGTTTTTCCTTATGGCTGGATCGAAGGACAGGCAGTTTTTTAAAGCCCTTTGGGCACAATTCCAAATTGCCACCCAGAAGGGTTGGATCAATTCACAACTCCATCAGCAATGCATCAGTGTACTAATTTTGCCACCTCCCCTCTAACATTTATAATTTTCCTTTGCTATCATATTAGCCAATCTGCTAGGTATGAGGTGGTACCTCAGAGTTGTTTTGATTTGTATTTCATTAATTATAAGAGATTTAGAACATTTTTTCATATGCTTATTGATAGTTTTGATTTCTTTTTCTGAAAATTGCCTATTTATGTCCCTTGCCCATTTTCCAATTGTAGAATGGCTTGATTTTTTGTACAATTGATTGAGCTCCTTATAAATTTGAGTAATTAGACCTTTGTCAGAGGTTTTTGTTATAAAGATTTCCACTCCCCCCAATTTGTTGCTTCCCTTCTAATTTTGGTTGCATTGGTTTTGTACAAAAACTTTTAAATTTAATGTAATAAAAATATTCATTTTATATTTTATCATATTTTCTATCTCTTGTTTGGTCTTGAATTCTTTCCTTTCCCATAGATCTAACAGGTATACTACTCTATTTTCATTTAATTTACTTATAGTTTCCTTCTTTATATTTTAGTTGTTTACCCATTCTGAATTTATCTTGGTATAGAGTGTGAGATGTTGATCGAAACCTAATCTCTTCCATACTGTTTTCCAATTTTTGCAGCAATTTTTGGTGAACAGTGGGTTCTTGTCCCAAAAGCTGGGATCTTTGGGTTTATCTTATACTATCTTACTGAGGATATTTACCCAAGTCTATTCCATTGATTCTCCCTTCTGCCTCTTAGCCAGTATCATATTGTTTTCATGACCTCTTCTTTATAGTACAGTTTAAGATCTGGTATTGCTAGGCCCCCTCCTTCACATTTTTTTTTCATGATTTCCCTTGATATTCTTGATCTTTTGTTCTTCCAAATGAACTTTGTTGTAATTTTTTTCTAATTCAATAAAAAAATATCTTCTTGGCATTTTGATAAGTATGGCTTTCCCTTTTTTCAGTTTCAGTGTTTTTATCAAAGGTTTTAAAAACATCAATAAATGTGTGCAGTTTACTAGACAAAGAATGGAAAAAGGTTTATAGGGAACTCTGAATTTACATAAAGTTAGAGTTTTATAAAAGGATAACTAGTAACCAACTACCTTGCTTGTTTATCTCATTTTTTTCTCTTTAGGAAAAAATACTGGAGTAGCTAGTGTCAACCCACTACCCTTCCAGGTCTCTGGCCCTATGGATCAGAGTTGAACTGAGTGAGAAAGACACTAAGAGCCAAAGGGCACTAGGTTTATTATATTCTTCTCAGCAGAACAGCATGCTTTCAGGAACTCCTAAGGAAAGGAGCTCACCAGTTACAAGACTAGCTTTTATTACTTCAAGACCACCATAGCTCAGAGCTTGGAAGGGTGTGACAGTAAATTCCTGGACTGAGCTTGGAGATTCCCAAGGAAACAGGCTGATAACAGTTTTTATCTGAAAAATCATTGAGGATGTTCTTTTTTTAATTTTCCTTTTTTAATTAAAAAAAAAAAAAAGAAAATCCCTTACCTACCATCTTAGAACCAATACTGTGTATTGGTTCTAAAGCAGAAGAGCAGTAAAGGTTAGGCATTGAGGGCTAAGTCCAAGGTCACAAAGCTAGGAAATATCTGAGGTCACATTAGAACCTAAGACCTCCTGTTTCTATGCCTAGCTTTCAATCTACAAAGTTGCTGATACCCCCCTCTGAGGTTGTTCTTAGTGGAGATATCAAACACTTTATCTTGTGATCCTTGCATTGCTGATAATAGTTAAATCAACTTAATCTTTCTTAAGGTGGCCCAGTTCCCACTGGCTCTCTTCCCCTTATCCTCAATCCCTCTCCACATTTATTATATATCCCTTTCCTTTTTGTGTTTTGCTTATTAATCCATTTTTCTTTCCTGCTTTTATCTGTTTTTTTTAATTCTTCCACCCTTTTTAAAGTTTCCAGGAGAGTAGATTCTTCCTTACTTCCCATTCAACTAGTCCTGCTAATCAGTTTTTTTTTTTCATTTTTTGCTTCACTTTCCTGAAAGGATTTCTCTGACTCTCTTTCTTTTTGGACTCTCATTCTCTGATTCATGATCCCTATAATTATCTAATATTTCTCTATTCTCTATGTTACTCATGGAATAAACATTTCCAAGGTATTTCTGGGCTCTCCCTTCTATATGGTTTCTGCCATTTCCTGCAGAAGCTTGCCCAGAGGTTTTTCATTTTTCATTGTGTCTCACCCATAACAATGCCAATTCCTGCTGGTGACAAAGAGGACTGCTCCATTGTAGGACCTTCCCCATCTCCAGGTCTGTGAGTATGCAGCCCATAAATGCCTTCAACCTGGATACTCTAAATTTCTTCTCTAGGTTCATGCTCTCCTGGGTACCAACTGCTGCCAGGAGTTCTAATTCCCTCACTCTCAAGGTAGGACAAGTAGTCTCTTCAAATATCAACTCCCTCCAGACAACACTCAGCATAGGTTACCTGTCTCTCTTCTCACATTTGTCTTTACCCTTAGAAGCATTTATCAGTGGAATCCCCAACTACTACCAAAGTGAAAGCTCCATTTTTTCCCCTCCCCTACTCAGTCCTTCTCTCTTCCTCTTCACCCACGTCTCTGCAGGCTTTTCTCTTTCTGAGAGACCACAGGAGTCACATTCCCTTCTTTGTTGGCCCTCCATTTGACCCAGGCACATTAAATATTTTCCTCTATCTTCCTCACCTCCCTTTTCATACCTTCTCCTACACTGTAATGTAGTCCCACCTCTCACACCCCCCTCCAACTCCATATTATGTACATAATAACTTCAACAATGTAAATGGAGAAAACAAAAAAATGGTAAGTTAAAAATTACAAAGAAAATGCTTGCCTCTACAGAAGAAATGAGAATATAACTACAAAAACAAGAAACTAGGATAGCCAGCATTTTACATAGTGCTTAGCACATGGCATCATTTTCACTTAACAAATGCTTGTTTATTGGCTGATTATAATGAAGCATTTGATTTTGTAAGGAAGATATTTGAGTCACCAACTTTTCATTAGCATTTCAAATGGATAGGCATCAAAATACAGCATACACAAAACTGAACCCTCTCCTAAAAACTATCCCTCTTCAGAATTTCCTATTTATGTTTTTAAATTAAATTAAAATTTCCCCCAATTACATGTAAAAGACAGTTTCCATAATTTTAAAAAGAATTTTGAGTCTTGAATTCTCTCTCTTACTCCCCCCCCCCACTGAGACGGTAAACAGTCTCAAATAAATTTTACATGCACAATCATGTAAAACATTTCCACAATTAATCCTTTTGTGGAAGGAAACTCAAGCAAAAAAAATGAAGAAAGAAAGTGAAAAAAGTTTGCTTTGATCTGGATTCAGACTCCATCAGTTATTTCTCTGGAAACAGATGGCTTTTTAAAAAAAAATCAAGAGTCCTTGGGGATTGTTTTGGATCATTGTATTGCTTTGAGAATAGCTTAGTTATTCACAGTTATGTATAGTATTATATTGCTATTACTATATACAATATTCTTTTGGTCCTGCTTATTTCACACTGCTTCAGTTTGTATATGCCTTTCCAAGGTTTTTTTTTTTTTTCTGAACTCTTGTTGTTCATCATTTCCTATAGCAGAATAGTATTCCATTACAATTATATACTATAACTTACTCAGCCATTCCTCAATTGATTGGTATCTCCTCATTTTCTAATTCTTTGCTTCAACAAAAAGAACTGCTTTAAATATTTTTGTATGGGTAGGTCCTTCCACCCTTTTTGTTTTTTATCTCTTTGGGATACAATCTTAGTAATGTTATTGCTAGAGCAAAGGGTAAGAACTGTTTTATAGTCCTTTGGGCACAGATCCAAATTGCTCTCTAGTATAGTTCAATCAGATCACAACTCCCCCAAAACTGCATTAATGTCTCAATTTTCCTACATCCTTCCCAAGTTTTGCCATTTTCCTTTTTTGTCATAGTAGTCAATCTAATAGGTGTGGGGTGGTCCCTCAGAGTTATTTGAATTTGCATTTCTCTAATTAATAGTGATTTAGAACACTTTTTTGCATGACTATAGCAAGATTTAATTACTTTATCTGAGAACTGAGAACTGCCTATTCATATCCCTTGACTATTTATCAATTGTGGAATGACCTCTATTCTTATACATTTGATTCACTTTTCTATGTATTTAAGAAATGAGGCCTTTGCAGTTTTCTTCACTATTACGTTTATTGGACATTACTCTTCATCCTATCCCCTCCCCCATTTAGCTTCTGATCACCATATCTATCCATTTGTCCTCTTTTCTATCAATCCTATCCCCTCTTTTCCTTTCCTCTTCCTCTCCTATTTTCTTGAAGGGTAAAATAGATTTCTATACCCCAATTGTGTGTATGTGTTCTTCCCTCATTGAGCCAATTCTGATGAGAGTAAGATTCAAGTATTCTCCTCCTTCCCTTCCCTATCTTCCCCTCAACTGTAAAACTCTTCCATGACTCTTTTATATGATAATTTACCCCATTCTATTTTTCCCTTTCCCTTTTCCCTAATGCATTCCTTTTTATCACCCCTTAATTTTATTTTTTATTTTATCCCATCATATTTAACTCATACCTTTGCCCTTTGTCTATGTATGCTGTGTCTAACTGACCCAATAATGATAAAGTTATCATCTTTCCATGTAGGTATATAAACAGTTTAACCTTATAGAATGTCTTCATTTCTCTTTCCTGTTTTACTTTATGTTTCTCTTAAGTCTTGTATTTGAGTCAAATTTTCTATTCAACTCTGGTCTTTTTCATCAAGACATCAAGTCTGAAAGTCTTCTATTTCACTGAATCCTCATTTTCTTCCTGAATGATTATGCTCACTTTATTGGATTGGTGATTATTGATTGTCAAATCCTAGCTCTTTTGTCCTTTGTAACATATTATAGGCCCTCTAATAATGGAAAAGCTATTAAATCTTATATTATTCAGACTGTAGCTCCACAATATTTGAATTGTTTCTTTTTGGCTGCTTGCAGTATTTTCTTCTTTAACTTCTAGAATTTGGCTATAATATTCCTGGGAATTATTCTTTTGGGAACTCGTTTAGGAGGTGATCAGTAGATTCTTTCAATTTCTGTTTTATCTTGTAGCATGGCAGGACAGTTTTTCTCAATAACTTTTTAAAAGATGATGTCTAAGCTCTATTTTTTATCATAGCTTTCAGGTAGTCCACTAATTCTTAGATTCTTTCTCCTGGATTTATTTTCCAGGTCAGTTGTTTTTCAAATGAGATTTTTCACATTTTCTTCAATTTTTAAAAAATGTGTCTTTGATTTTTCTTGATGTCTAATAGAGTTATTAACTTACACTTGCCAAATTCTAATTTTCAAAGCATTATTTTCTTCAGTGAGATTTTTGTCTTACCTTTTTCCAGGTAGCTTATTCTGCTTTTAAAGATATTAATTTCTTCACTTTTTTTTGTGCCTCCTTTACCAAGTTGTTGACTGTTTTTCATGAGTTTCCTGTATCACTCATTTCTTTTCTCAATTTTTCATCTACCTTTCTTATCTGATTTTTAAAATCCTTTCTGAGCTCCTCCAGTATTGGGTCTGAGAGCAATTAATATTCTTTCTTGGAGTCTTTGAATAAAGAAGTATTGACTTTTTTTGTCTTCTGACTTTATGTTTTTGTCTTCCCTTTCACCAAAACAAGTAGAAAGTTATAATGTTAGAAATGCTGTTTCTTTTTTGTTATTTTCTCTTTTTCTAGCCTTTTTTTTCTTTTAACTTAACAAAACTATTAAAGTTTGTCTCTGTTCCTATGTGAAAGGAGCACTGTCCCAAGCTTCAGGTTCTTCATACAATTATATTCAGAGTTAGCTTTGGGGATCTATAAGCTTTCAATTATGCCAAGGTGGTATGATGTAAGGAGAAATGTATTTAATATTCTCCTGGCTTGTGCTTTGGTCTGTGAGCAATCCCAACTACTCTTTTATTCATTTGAACTGTGATGAGGGTCCCTTTTTCCTCTGTGACTACGAGTACTGGTGTGTACTAGTGCTTTTCCTCACTCTGAAACTGCACTCCAGGACTGTGGCTTAGATCTGGGTATGATCAATGAGACAAGTGTCTTGTATCCTGAGCCAGCAAAGGGACTCCTGTAATCTCTCCCTTAGCAGTCTGAACCCTCTTACTGTCTGTGGCTGATAGTTATTTATGGTTTTTTGTTTAACTCTTATCTTCCATCTTAGAATCAATACTGTGTATTGGTTCTAAGACAGAAGAGTGTCAAGGGCTAGATAATGGGGGTCAAGTGACTAGCCAAGAGTTACACAGCTGGGAAGTGCCTGAGGCCATATTTGAGCCCAGGATCTCCTATCTTTGGGCCTGGCTCTCAATCCATTAAGCCACCCAGCTGTCCCCCCAACCCCCACCCCATAAACTTTTGCCTTGGTGTGCTGCTTAGTGTTCCACTTCCACCCTAGTAAAATAGATGTTTTGTTTTGGTTTTCTATATTGTTTGGGGCTGAAAAAATTATTTCACGCCATCTTTTTATGGCTTATGCTACTCCAGAATTCATTTTGAGGTATAATATAATAGTCTTTTAGAAGATAATTTGGTAGCAATGAGGTGGGTTTGTGTACCTTCTCCATCTTGGCTCCACTCCCTAGAATTTCAGTATTACTAATGAACCTATTACTTTCTTTCTCAACACTCAGGTTTGCAACTGTGGTTTTATCTTTGACTCACTCTTATCATCCCATAGTTCCAGTTAGTTTCCAATTCTTGCATTTCTATCTTCACAACATTTCTCAAATTCATTAACTACTCCCCAACTATATGATCACTTCTCTAGGCTGGCCCCTATCACTTTTCATTTGGACTGATAATGAGATCTTTTAAATGATCTTTACAAATTCAAGTCTTTTCCTATTCCACCTAGTTTCCAAGATTATTTTTCCTAAAGTGTGAATCTCACAATATCATTTCCCTATTGCCCCTCATCACCGCTAGGATAAAATGTAAAACTTTTCTTTGGGGTATCTAAATTTTCTCACAAACTGACCTTAATTTACCCATTTAGCCACTCCCATTCATGAACTCTCTAATCCAATCATACTAACCTTTTTGCATTTCCTAAACACAAACCCCATTTTCCATTTGCTGGCTTTTCCCAACTTTCCCTCATGCCTAGAATGTACTCCCTCTACTCCTCTTGGAATTCTAAGTTTCCTTCAAGATTTGGTTCAAAATGCCATCTAAGTCTGTCCTGATTACAACAAATTGCCATATATCTTTTTGGAATCAAACTCCCTTAATAGAATGTAAGTTCCTTGAAGGCAAGGCTTATTTCACATTAACACTTCATCACCACTATTTATCACCATGTTTGGTACATACTAGGCATTTTATAAATTCTGGTTCATTATTATAAGTTCACAAAATACAAATGTCCCATTTTTTAAAGTTTTTATAAAAGGATATTTACTTCAAGGTTATAGCAAAAACAAAATTTAAAACATCTCCCTTTAAAACCTCAGAGGCATACTTATTCCATATTGTGAAGAGTGAATCAAACTCTCTTTGTCTATCAAACAGCAACTTTTAAGTTAATCAATCAAAAACTCAAGTACCCCTACTTCATACCTTACCAGTCACTAAGTATGAGAGTTCACATGTCACTTGCTAGAGTGGGTGACAATTGTAGAGGTCAATGCTCCCCCCAGCCTCTGGGCAGTGCTAGGCACTTTGAAAGATTGAAGTTGGTTTCCATAATGTGAGGGAGCAACAGGAAGTGACTTTGAGAAAACTGCTTTAAAAAGGTCAGATCAAGGATTCAGTCTTTGACTCTGTAGTTGAGCTGGACTGGAAGAGGAGATTCTTTCTTTGGGTCCTGCGGTGGTGAGTGGAGTTATTCCTTCCTTGGTTCTTTGGTGAGGGAAACCCTCCCTGCTCATTGGTGTTTCAGTGGAACATTCCCTTCAGTGGGGAGTTCTGGTGATATTCTTGGTGTTCTTAGCCTCGTATGCACTGAAGGTTCCGGGAAGATTCTTCAGCATCTCCTGGCTCTTTGCATTTTGGCTTCCTAATTAGGTCTTTGGATTTTGGTGAGATTCACTTTTGGATTTTGCATTTGCTGTTTGAAGACATTAGGATTAAATGTAGAGTATTTTGTAGCTAGACAGTACTTTTTGTCTCTTTATCTACATTTTTCCCTTTTCACTCTTTCCACCTCTTTGTAAATAAAGCTGCTAAAAGTCATTTTGACTTAAGCTGTAATATTTTTAAATTGGCAACCACAATATTACTTTTAAAATCTTATATTTAGTATAAAACCTAAATTTAAATTCTTACAGTATCACATTGGTTCCTGGGGGGAAGTAGTTTGAATCTTAATGAAGTTTCTACATAACTGACATTGATCACATAAAATTCATATCTATATAATTGAAAATCTATTACCTTAAAAAAGAAATAACTACATTTCCCAGGAGCCCACTGAATTCCTGTCATTACATACTTCCTGTAGACAGGAAATAAATTGAGTGGTAGGTCCTGCTTATGCTGTTTTCGGCTTAATGTTGAAAGCATGTGGTGGTAAGAGTGGGGATTTTGAATAGACTGATTAGCCATGGGCATGTTATTGGTTTTTATTTTTGTAGGCCTTTTATTCCTTTACTTCTAATGATCTTTAATAAATCTCTTAAAATAATATTTTTATTATTGAGATTAATTTTAATTTTTTACATTGAAGGTGACTAGAAGTTGGAGAAGAAATTCTCAATCTTTTTAAGAATAGTCTAGATAACTTTTTTAAGCCATGTTTCTCCTACTAAGGCTCCCCTTCCCCCTCCCCCTATTAACTCTGAGAGAACTCCAAAATCTCTACTGGAGCTGCTGTCCTGCTCTTTCTGGTTTGTTTATTGTTTTGTTTTGTTTTGTTTTTTTCTCTTCCCACTTTTTGACAGTCACTTGCCCTACTGGCCTAGATGCTTTAGTTTGAGGGCCCTAGCCTGGGACTCTTGGAGGAGAAGAGATAAATGACTTTTCTCACCCATCTGCTTGAGCCCATGTTCCTCATTCCTCCCTGCTGCCTCTGGTGCTGCCTCTAAGCTCCTACTCCTCTTGCTCCCACTCCTGCTCCTGTGGCCAATCCAGTCTCCTGGGTTGTCCTAACCATCTGCTCCTGATCATCCTGATGCTGGTTGCTCCTGATCCTGATCTCTCATTCTCCCGCTCTTGCTCCAGCCCCAGACTTGGCCCCAACTTGCTGATGCTGCTGTGTCTTTGGAACTCACAAACTGGGAGTCCTTGGACTCCTTTCCAAGAAACTGGTAAAAACTGGCATGTATTTTTCTTAGGAAACAATTCACCTTCAAACTCCCTGTCCACGTGGCAGAGGAATCAAACTGCTCCTTAGTGTTTTACCTCTAGGGAACATGAAGTAAAATCACAAGCATGGCATAAGCTATGAAAGAGCAGCACCTTGCCTATTTCAAACAGCTTTCAGTTTTAGGATGTTTTTTCTTTCTACCATTCCTGGGTTCACTGGTCCTTTCAATTATCTTGCCTGAGATTCAGGGGAGAAATTCATCTCCCTACAACCCTTTGCCATTTGATCCTGCCCAGTCTCTAAGATTCATCCAGTTTGGGAATCCTTCACACTATGCTCAGGAAGAAATTCTCCTGATAGTGAGATCCCAGAGCTCTGACAAAAGGAATCTGAATGGATAGAAAAGGAACTTTAAGGAGTCTGTAAGTGAAATTTTTACGTCTTTTCAGACTGCATTGTTTTATGAAAGTCTCTGTATCTTATTGTATTTTGCTGATTGTCTGCTTCAAGATTTAATTTTGTTGTTTTAACTTCATATATTAATCTGATCAATACTATTCTGTTACACTGAATTATTTTAATCTACTGTATTTTAGCTTTTAGATATATTCTGTTATCTTTCCCCTAAAATTATACTGAATAAAATATTGTAAAAGTCCATAAACAGTCTTTTCTTCCATTTTACATTTGTTAATTGTCACATAGATAATGGGTGGACTCCATCAACCTAGTTAACAACCTTTAGAGAATTTTAGGAGCTAAATATCTAAAATTGATTTTAAGGGGTCTTCAGACATGATTTTTAGAATTTTTTCAATAGCTCTGACTAATCATTTTGCCTGCCTCTGAGTTAAAGAGTTTATTTTATCAGCTGAAATGAAGTACAATTATATCCCCACCTCCACATTTGTAAAAATGTGAATGGATGGGGGCAAAACAGTCTCATACCAGAGAAACTGGGAAATTGTTCCTAAGGCATGGTACCCCTGGATGGCTCCCAAGAGGGAGCATCTCCCCTTTGTAATTCTTCAGCTTACTCTACCCTTTCACCAGAATGATCCAGATTCTTGGTGACATTTTTAGACCCAACATCAATAATACAGAGGTTTGTGTTTTTTTTCCTAGATTCCTCTGCCACATTTTTCTAATGATAGCAGTAATAGATTTTTTTAATATCTCAGGCAAAGTTAAAAGATTGCTACACCTGAAAAAATTGTGACAAGTATCAATTAGCTACTAAGGATTTTTTAAAAATTTCATGTCATACAGCAGATTCATGTGAATCTTAATAATAGTGAGTTTGTTTGCTATTGTCATTAAATGGGCTATTATAACTTTGGCAAATTTTAATACTTCTTGAATGTGCATTACATGTTGTACTACTTTTCTTTACAAAAATCTTACTTTGTGAAAATCATTTGCTCTCACACAGTGGAATATGGCCAAGTTTGAAAAGGAAATAGATCTCATTTTTTGGTGAGAAACCTTTGTATTCTACCTCTCCTTAGCTGACATAGTGTGTCAATGATTGTAAGCTATATATTTTTAAAAACCTTTTTATTATTGTTTTTGTTTGCATGTGCAATATATTATTTGAGTTTTATATTTTCTTTCCTTTTTGTATTTGAAGCACATGTCATCAGTAATGAGAAGATTTTCTTTAATTTTTTTGATTTTTTAGTAATATAAGTTTAAAATATCTTTGCCCTAATGTCAATGCATACCCCCAAAGCATTAGATTATAAAAATAATGCCATTGATTGTTTTAAAAAATATGGGACTTTGCTTAATGATTTTGTCTGATTCCAGGAGAAGGAAATACAAAAAGAGCCATTGCACAGTGCCAAAGAACCACAAAGCTACTTGCATAGTGCCAATCGAGCACAAGGTCAAAGAGACCAAATCAATCTTATGTGGATTGATGACATTCTGAACAAAGAGCACAAGAACTTGATCATGTGTGAAACTTGAGGTTGTCGCTGTTTAGCATATCTTAAATGCAGGACTTCCTTGTAATATACACTCTTTATCAAGTGCATAATATCGATTATTCTGGCTCCATCCTGGCTCCCATTTGATCCTATAATCTAGTCCCTATTCTGCCTTTCATAGTGTGGCAAACTTTCTATAGTCCTGGCTACCAATTGGGTAAGTGCATAATTGCTTAAGTCACTTTAATTGGGACCTTATTCAAGGACCTGTTATAGGCTTATTTTTCCTTAGAATTTTTACACATAAGACTTTGTTAGTCTAAATTTCATCCACAAATTATTTTTTTTCTTTTATTTGGATATTTTTGATGTTTTTGATTTCCCTTGTCAAATGATTCATGTATCTCATACCTCAGCCATGTATCCCTAAGTGATCCCTGTATTTTTCAATATCCTCTTGAGGGGTAATGTATTATTATTCTAAAATGCAAAGTTTAAATATTTTTAAGAGTAATTTTAGGATAAGAAACATGCTACCTTTCTGAATCCAGAAAGTGAACTGTTTGGAGAAGGCAGCATGAAGATACTTGCACAGACAACACACTGCACTAGAAGATCCAGAGTGGGGATGTGGTGATTTGAACTATGTGGTGTTGAATTCATTTGTTTTGTTTGTGTACTCTTATGCCAAAGGGGACTTCCCTCCAAATGGCTTTTTGTCAATGTGCCAAGCAATCATGGGTTTGTTCTTTTCCCTTTTATCCCCAAATTACTATAATTTAAAAGTTGATTATGTTAAATGATCAAATTAGGGAGACTAGCCTCCCAATTGATCATCAGGGGAGAATGTATAATTGAAAATCTGTTACCCTAAAAAAGAACTACATTTCGCAGGAGCCCATTGACTTCCTGTCATTATGTATTTCCTGTAGACAGGGAAAAATTGAGTGGGTGGTCCTGCTCATGCTCTTTTTGGCTTGATGTCACAAGCATGGTGGTGGTAAGCATGGGATTTTTGAATAGGTTGATTAGCCATGGGCACATGGTTGGTTTTTATTTTTGTATCTCTTTTTTTCCTTTATTTCTAATGATCTTTAATAAATCTCTTAAAATAATATTTTTATTATTGAGATTTAATTTTAATTTTTACATATCCAAATGTGAATCCTTATCTCAACTACTACTAATTGGATCCCTAAAGTCATTTCATGTCATTTCTTTCTTGGGACAATGATGTTGGGCTTCTGGGAAAAACAAAAACCAAAAAAAAGCATATACTTAATGCCTGAACTCCTAGACTTGGACTCTAAAGTGGCTTGTCTTCTTTACCTTATCTTTTCTTTCTTTCTCTTATTTTTAGAGCATACTTCTCCCCAGTTCCAAACTTTTTCCTTCCCTCCAACCCTCTTCTCCACCCAAGGAGAGAGAAGAAAAATAAAACCTATTAAAATAAATATAATAATATAAAACAAATTGTTATATCTACCATATTCCCCTCAAAATGGGAAAGAATGAAAAAAATATGCTTCAGCCTACAGTTGAGTCAATTTTCTGTCTGTGGGTGGATAGAATGCTTCATCATAATTCCTTCAGGATTGTGGTGGGTTGTCATTTTGACCAGAATTACTGTCTTTCTAAGTTTATTATCTTTACAATATTGTTATTACTATGTAGGCTATTCTTTTGGTTCTTCTCACTTCACATTGCTCCACTTTATATTGATTTTCCCTGGGTTTTCTCTAACTATCTCCTTCTTCATTTCCTACAACACATAGGTCTTCTATCACATTCATGTATTATGACTTATTCAACCATTCTTCAATTAATGGGTCCCCTAAGATTACAATTCCTTGACATCACAAAAACACTGCTATAAAAGTTTATATATATGGAACTTTTTTCCTCTTTCTCCAATCTTTTTAGGGTAAAGCATTAGTAGCAGTTGATGGGTCAAAGGGTATACAGTTTTATCAATAAAACAAGAAAAAGAAATTATATGTAAGCATAGGAAATAAACCTTTCAGCACAGTTCTAAATTGCTTTTCAGAATGACTGGAGTAGTATAGCTTCACTAACAGTGTTTTAGTGTGCCTGTTTTCCCATGTTTCCTCCAGCATTTTTTCAGTTGTGATTTTAGTCATCCTGACATATATGAAGTATTGATTTAGAGTTGTTTCAATGGATACTTCTCTAATTATTATTTATTTAGAACATTTTTCATATGGCTATGGATAGCTTTGAATTCTTTCCCCGAACACTGCCTACTCATATCCTTTGACCATTTATCAGCTGCAGAATGGTTCTTATTGTAAATTGTGAGCAAATTCATTATATATTTTAGGAATCATTTATCAGAAAACCTTGCTACAAATATTTTTTAACAGTTTCCTATTTCTACTTTTGGTTTTCATGTGCATAATATTTTATTGCATACAATCAAAATTGTTTTATTTCCCATGAACTGTTATGCTTTTCCTTATGTACATTGTGTATGTAATATAGTCCACTGATCAACTCCTCTATTTCTTACCCAGAATCAAATTGTTTTGATAATTATAGTTTTGTAGTATAGTTTGAGATTTGGTACTGCTAGGTCACCTTCCTTCCCATTTAAAAAAATTCCCTTAATTTTACATTTTATTCTCCAGATGAATTGTATTTCTTTTCCTAGCACTATAAAATAATGATGAGGTCATTTGATTAAAAAAGTTAATTTTGATACTAATTTCATTTTTGTTATATTGGCTTGATTTACCTATGAGAAATTAATATTGTTCCAATTATATGGAAGTGTGTGAAGTGTTTTATAGCTATGTGCATTGTAAAAATTAAATTTAGTCTCTAGTAATAGAAACATATTTTATGATGTTTATTAAGGATTATTAGAAATCAAGGAATAAAGAAATACAAAATAAGAAAATCATGCGCCTAGGGCTGATTAGCCCATTCAAAACCCCTGAGCTTAGCTTACCCACTACATCACTTCAGTGGAAGTGTGAGATTTAAAATGGTTGAGGTCTTAAACTGTAGTGATTAAAATAGTGGAATATATAAATTGTGATAGATATAAGAGAGGGTGAGTAAATTTGACCACAGAAATATGTTTCACTACAGTGTCTTGGGTTTTAAAATCAAATATAAGGTGGTCGCCAGGGAAATATTCCCAATTATTCAAATACCCAAGTCAATTGGGTTTTATAGAGATTTTAATTAACAATACAATGAGTAATCAAAGAAAGAGAGAGAGAGTAAGAAAGGAATAAGTATGAAGGGCCTCAAGCCAATATGGCCTAGACCTGAGTCTTAAAAGAGAAATCAGTTAGTTTTTTTAACACTTACCACAAGGTCTGACTAAACAAGGATACTAGGTGACACCAGGCCAGCGTCCTTCCTCAAAGAGTCTTCCAGACAGAGATTGTTTCAAAGGGCCTCTCTCAAGAGCCTCCAGAGCTCCTACCCCAGAGAGACAGAGCCCCTCAGAGGAGCTCCTCAAGGAGCTCTCCTTCAGAATGAGATTTCCTCCAAGAGCACTTCTGCTCAAAGAGATCTATCTCCAAGGAAAGAGCCCTCAAGCATCAGTCCTCAAGGAAATGAGTCTCTCAGAATGAGCTCCTCCAGAATGAGAATCAGAAATCGAGATTCTTGAATGAGATCCAAGCTCTTATTTTTAAGGGCAAAAATTTCCTCTGTCACCTCCCCTAAGTCCTTACATCTACCAATCACTGTAGATGTTTCTAAAGGACCGCCCATTTTGAATTCACAGCTGAGTAGTTTTAATCTCTTTAGTAAGTCAGAAAAAAATGCTGCTGTGTCGACAAATTTCATTAAGAAAAAACCTCTGAATAAGTTATCACCCTTTTAGGTTTAAGTAGTTTACAAGTTGCCCCACCTATATGGGTACCTAGCATGCCATTGTATCAATTTTAAAAACAGGCATGACTCAAAGAACTTCCCGTCCTTTCCATAAGCATGGGTCAAAGCACTTTCATTGTTCTGAAGGAGTTTTCTGTCCTAAAGCAGTCTTAAGTAGGGTGGAGTAGGGATATTCCCAAGGCAAGGAGTTTTCACACTTAAGTAGAATTCTCACTATCTGCTAGGGAATTTTTTTTAGTAGAGGATTCCCCAAATGGGGAAATTTCCAACATTCATAAGTCTGAGAAATTTTAAGGTTTACAGAAGACCATAGAAGACGTCAAGGTAGGCATTACCACCAGTTTAAATACTAATTGTGATCTTGCCCAGGTGGAGACTCAGGTAAGATTATAGGGAATTCTGGGAAGTACCAAGGACTTCTGGGGATTGAAGTCTAGGATTCAAAATCTCCACTTGAGGCTCAAGGAATACTAGTCTCTCCACTGGGTCTTGTAAATATACCAACTTTGAAATTACAACAATTTGAGGATAAGAGGAAAAGAGAACAAAACCAATGATTGCTAGGCAAATTGACAAAAAGTGAATTATGGGGCAGTCCCCTTTGGCATATGAGTATACATACAAATAAATGTCCAATACAAAGTTCATTCTTGATCTTCTTGTGCAGATTGTGGTCTGTGGAGGCATCAAGGATTTCTCCAAACAGTTCAGTTTCTGGATTAGGAGAGGTAGCATGTTTCTTAACCTAAAATTCTTCTCAAAAGATATTTAAACTTTGCAATTTGAAATAATAATAATTTTACATTCTCCACCCCTCCCCCCCCCCCCAAAGAGGGTGATTGAAAAACACAGGGATCACTTAGGGATGCATGGCTGAGTTATGAGGTATATGAATCAATTGGTAAGAGAAATCAAAAACATCAAAAAAAATCCAAATAAAAAAGATAATTTCTGGATGAAATATAGAGTATCAAAGTCTTATGTGTAAAAATCCCAAGTAAAGGAAAAATAAATCTATAATAGGTTCTTGAATCAGGGTCTAATTAAAATGATACGAGCAATTAAGCATTTACCCAGTCAGTAGCCAGGACTACAGAAAGTTGTCACATTATGAAAGACTGAAAAGGGACTAGATTATAGGAGCCAGGTAGGAGCCAAATCTGAGTATTTGTCTGTAAGTATTTTCACAAAGAGTGTGAATACAAGGAAGGCCTATGTCTTAACATATGTTAAGTGTCGCAACCTCCAGTCTCACACTAGGTTCAAGTTCTTTGTATTGGCTTAGAATTTTCATCAACCCCATTGGGATTGGTTGGTCTCTGACCTTGTGCTCGATTGGCACCGTGCAGTTTAGCTTTGTGCTTCTTTGGCCCTGTGAAATGACTCTTTTTGTATCTTGTCCTGGAAAAAGATAGAATCATTAAGCAAAGTCACATAATTTTTATCAATAAATTGCATCTTTTTTTATAGTCTCAAGTTTTGGGAGTATGTATTGACATTATAGAAAATATATTCTAAACTTATAATACTGCTAAATCAAAAAGTTAAGGAAAATCTTAATACTGGTGACATGTGCTTCAAATATAAAAAGAGAAAAAAATTAAAAACTGAAATAGTATATTGCACATGCAAGAACAATATAATAATAAAAGAGTTTTTAAAATAAAGAAATATAGCTTATAATCATTGACACACTGTGTCAGGTAAGGAAATATAGAATACAAGGTTTCTCACCAAAAATGAGATTCATTTCCTCTTCATACCTGGCCATGATCCACTGTGAGTACGAGCAAATGAATTTCACAAGGTAACAGTTTTTATAAATAACAGTAGTACAAATATGTAGGTATCAATATCCCAAAAATTCTCAATAGCCCAATTAATTACAATAGCAAACAAAAATCACTATCATTTTTTACATGAGTCTGCTGTATGACATTTAACAAAAATGGATACCTGTCACAAGTTTTTCAGGTGTAGCAATGTTTCAATCTTAGCAAACATATTTTTAAACAAAGTAAAACTTATTTGGGTCTAGAACATCATCAAGAAATCTAGATATCATTAAAAATGTGGCAGAGGAGTCTAGGGAAAAAGCCCAAACCTCTGTACCATTGATGTTGGGTAAAGTGAGCTGAAGAGTTATAAATGAGAGATATGTTCCTCTTTTGGGAGTCATGGGTACCATGCTCTGCGATTAACTTCCCAGTTCCTTTGGTATGAGGCTGTGATGTCCCATCCATTCACATTTTTATAAATGTGGGAGGTGGGGATTATAATTGTATTTCACTTTAGCTACTAAAATGGTCCTTATCAGAGTTATTGGAAAAAAATATATATATATATAAATCATGTCTAAAAGACCCCTTAAAATCAATTTGAGATATTTAGCTCATTAAATTTTCCAAAGGTTGTTATACAATTTTAACTAGTTTTTATAAAGTCCATCCATCATCTATGTGACAATTTACAAAGTCAAAAATAGAAAAAAGCTGTTTTTATATGGGCTTATTCAATAGTGTTTGTTCAGTGTAGTTAGAGGGGAAAAACAACAGAATATAATATTTAAAACCCAGTATTTTTTATAAAGAACAGTGTAACAGAATAGTATTGAATGCATTAATATATGAACTTAAAACCAACAAAATTAAATCTTTAAGAAAACAATCAGGAAAATGCAATAAAATACAGATGTTCTTATAAACATTGGAGTCTGAAATGCCTTAAAAAATAACCTCCAGTCGCTTTAAAGTTCATTCATTTTCCCCCCATTTAGATGCCTATTGTCAGAAGGCAGAAGATTGGTTAGGGGTAGGCAATAGGGTTCAAATGACTTTCCCAGAGTCACACAGCCAGGAAGTGTCTGAGGCCAGATTAGAACCCAGGACCTCCCATCTCTAGGCCTGGCTCTCAATCCACTGAGCCACTGAGCTACTCCCCCATAGTGAGGGTGGGTTTTAGGAATCTCAAATTGGGCCAAAGAGTTGTAGGGAGATGAAATTCTCTCCCGAATCTCAGGTGAGATAAATAAAAGAATCAGTGCAGTCATGAAAAAAAAAACAACAACATTCTTTTAGATAGGAAATGCACTGCTCTCTCATAGAATATGCCATACTTCTAACTTCCTGTTTGGAGAAGTCTCTTCCTTCTCCTCGTTGTACCCCACCCCCACCCCCCGTGGTCCCTTGCCACATGGAGGCTAATTGTAGCCTAAGGAAAGATCACCCCTGTTTTTTACCAGCTGGTTTTTGATTCAGAAGACACAAGGGGCAGCTACCAGCAGCCTGAGTCCTGGGGCTGGGCTTGGGGCGATCTGGCTCGGAGACTGGAGATCATCTGGGGCTGGGTTGGGGTGGGTCAGGATTGGGAGAGAGATCTGGGTCAAGCAGGTCCGGAGTGGATGAATGGAGGCAGGAACAGGTAGCAAGAGGTGGACAAGCAGGGCCGGGACCAGGTGAGCGATCTTGATCAAGAAGGTCTGGAGGAGCTCAAGAACCAGCTTTGCTAAAAAGCCTTGGCAGGAGGAACGTGACTAAAAAAAATTATCTAGGCTATCTTTTTTTAAAAAAAAATTGAGAAGTTCTCATCCAAATCTTGTGGTTGCCAAAACTGTAAAATTAAATTTAGTCTCTAGTAATAGAAATATTATATTTTAGGAGGTTTTTAAAGGATTATTAGAAATCAAGGCATAAAGAAATACAAAATAAGAAAACCACATGCCTAGGACTAATAAGCCCATTCAAACCCCCTGCATTTAGCTTACCCACTACATCACTTCAATGGAAGAGCATAGAAGAGGTCGAGGTAGGCATTACCACCAGTATAAATACTAATTGTGATCTCACCCAAGTGGGGACTCAGGTGAGATTATAGGGAATTCTGGGAAGAACCAAGGATTTCTAGGGATTGAAGTCTAGGGTTCAAATCTCTTACAGCATATAGTTCCCATGTGTGTCTTAGTAAGTAGATGTCTGAGTTTAAATAAGATTTCTCTTTCTAGCTCTTCCTGTGGAATATTGTTGTTAATATACAGAAAAACTGATGACTTCTATGGGTATATTTTATAACCTGCAAAGAATAGCTGAGTTTGATAATAGTTTGGATTAGTTTTTAGTTGACTCTCTAGAGTTCTCTAGGTATTACCATCATATCATCTGCAAAAAGTGATAGTTATGTTCCCTTATTTCCTATGTTTGCCTTCAATTTCTTTTTCTTGTTCTATTGCTATAACTAGCATTTCTAATATTATATTGAATAGTGATGGTGAGAATGGATATCTTTCGTAAAGATTAAATTGTAATCCCCTGATTGTAACAATGAAGGAACTTAGTTTTTCCTTTATTGGGAAAATTGAATTGTAATCCCCAGTCTATTTTTAGATTTTAATCCCCAAAGTGTTGTTAACTCAGTACTTGAAGTAGATTTACTCATTTTAATCTACAAAAAAGTAACTAACCACTAAAGGTGGGAACTAACTACTAAAGGTGCAAACTAACTACAAAAGGTGTGATATAATCAAAAAAGGTATAATCTAACCAAAAAAGGTGTGAACTAAAGAGTGGGCAGTCCTGGAGAGGAGTGTCTGCTGTGATTGTTAGAAGTGAAATTTAGGGGAGGTGACATAAGAGAAAAAGATCTTTAAATAGAGGACCACAGAGGCCAGGAGGGAGATTGAAGAACTCTGACTTGGAGTTGGACTGGAGGATCAGTCTCTCGAACTTGAAGTGAAGAAGAGTCACTCAGAGGAGAGCCTGGAAGATAGACACTTGAGGAGAAACTGTAAGACAGATACCTGGATGTGGCTGTGGAACTGAACCCTGGAGGAGCTCATGCAGGAGATCTCAGACTGCTTTCCTTTTAGATGGTCACCATGGTGAGTTAAAGGCTGACTTAGTTTCCCTGCCTTTCTGGAGGTGTGAACCTCCAAGAAAGGCCCATCATCTTGAGACTCCTTTCTTGATTAGAGCCTTAAAATTTCTACCTGACTCAGAGGAAGCTGGAGTTTTCTCTTTCTCTCATTCCTTAATATCTTCCCTCTATTATAAATAAACTACCATAAATTCCATTTTACTTTAATAATTCATTTTGACATTTAGTCATTAAATCCCTGGTGACCAACAATTAAATATTCAAGTCCAACCAATAAAATTTAACACTTTTCTTCACCTCTGATCTTATTGGGAAGATGTTTAACAATCCCTACAAATAATGCATATTTTTGGTTGTAGAGTGAAATTTGAGGGGGGTTTTATACTTCCAAAATCACTCTAATGAGCAGACAGGAGAGTTGATGCTGGCAGAGTTTACATGGCTTTATTCAGAGGTGGTGGTGGTGGGGGGGTTGCATAGATTGAGGAATGCTGCCTGGGTCTAGACAGCATTCTCAGAAGCAGGGGGACAAGGGACAGTATTCTCAAAAGGGGGATGGCTAAGGGTGAGGGAATACTGCCTAGCCAGTATTCCTGACAAGAGGTAGGAGTGGGGCAGAGAGAGAGAGAGATAGAGAGAAAAAGAAAGTGGCTCCGCAATCTGAGGTTCCAGAAACAATGGGCCTCAGTGCCTGAGTTTACTCAGATTTTATAGGAATCCAACACAATGCTATCTTACTTTCCCATCCTCCGTATCTTATTCTACCTTCCTTCTTCTACCTTCCAGTCCAAAGATTTATCAGGTTGTATCAATTCAGGCCTTAGGTTTGTATTTTTTTTTTTGGTTAAATAAGGGTTTTAGGCCTGTCCAGAGATTTATCAGATTCAGGAAACACTTTTTGAAACATTACTTGGACCATAGCATTGCAACATACAATTGTATGATTTTTTTTTTACTAAAGTTAATTATGCTTTTAATTTTCCTAATATTGAAACAGCCCAGCATTCCTGGTATAAGTACAGTCCAGTCATGGTATATGATCTTTGGGATATATTGTTGTAATTTCCTTGCAAATATTTTACTTACAACTTTTGCATCAATATTAATTAGGGAAATGGCCTATAGATTTTTTTTTTCTGTTTTGACTCTCCTTAGTTCAGGTATTGATTTCTGTGCCATAAAAAGAATCTGACAGGATGTTTTTATTTTACTGATTTTCCCCTCCAAACAATTTGTGTAGTATTAGAATTAACTGTTCTTTAAATAATGGGTAGATTTAACTTGTAAATTCATCTGAATCTGGGTATTTCTTTATTTTTTTTACTCTCAGGGAGCACATTTATGTGTAATTTAATTTCCTATCCCCCCATGTTAGGGTTATTTGGGTTATTTTAGTATTCTATTTCAACTTCTGAGAATGTAGGCAATTTCTATTTTTGTAAGTATTGATTTGACTTAGATTATTAATTTTATTGGCATAAATTTGGGCAAGAGAGCTCCCAAGATTTACTTTTATAGCTTATAAACTTGCCTTTTCCATTTTTTGGTAATGGCAATTTGGTTTTCTCTTTTCCTTTAAAAAAATCAAATGAGGCAATAGTTTATCCATTTTTATTATCTTCTAAAAATCCAATTTATTTGTTCAATGGTTCTTTTGCTTTCATTTTTGTTTCTCTTTCCTTTGGCTTTCAGGATTATCTTGGTGTTTATTTGGGTTTTTGAATTTTTGTTGGTTTTCTAGTTATTTTATTTTTAGTTTCATACTCAATTCATTGATCTATTGTTTTACGTATATAAAAATTTTGGGATATAAATTTTCTCCTAAATCTGCTTTAGCTACATCACAAAAATTTTGATATGTTGTTGCACTGTTGTCATTATCTTTAATGTAACTGTTTCTCCAATTTGCTTTTTGACTAATTCATTAGGAATAGATGATTTAGTTTCCAATTAATTTTTAATCTTTGCTTCATATACCCTTTTGAATGTATTTTTAACATATATGGTCACAAAAAGATGCATTTAATGTTTCTGTTTTTCTGCATTTGCTTATAATGTTTTTATACCCTATTCACTAATGGTCAATTTCAAAGACGTTATCATTTACAGATAGGAATAGGTGGATTCCTTTCTTTTAAAAAAATTTTTTTAGTAGATTTTTTTCTATTCTCATTCAGTATTTCCATTTATTTACTGACTTCTTTCTTTTTTATTTTATGAATGGATTTATCTACATCTGAGATGGGTAAATTGAGGGTACCCATTATTAAAGTTTTATTGTTTATTTCCTCTTGGATTCTTTTTTGTTTGTTCATTCTTTCAACCTACTTATTACCTTTGGACTTTATGTTAGGGTTAGGCTTTGCTCACTTCTGGTGAGAATGTCTGGTCTGATTTTTTTTTAACGTCTTCTTGTTTTCATTGCTCAGTCTATGGGCCTGCAAGTTTTCAGTGCTTCTGAGGTGATGTGAACTGGGGAAGACATTTGTTCACTGCTCTCCTGGTATAAAATCTGTAAGATCCTGACCCATGTTTGGGTCAGTTGAATTGTGTACATTTGAATTTCGGTAGATTATTGTTGTACTCAGTTACTCTTAGCCTGCTGGGAAGTTCTATAGGTTCAAAGCAACTGAACTGCTTGATTCCCTTTTGGAATTTGTTTCTTGCCCTATTTATTTCATTATAAGCTTATTGTGGGTCTAAAGGTTAGATCTGAGTTCTTATTCTGCTCTTGGCTTCAGAGGTGCACTGTTAAGTTTTCAGAACTTTGTCCTTGTCCCCTGCATAGATTGGGTCTCTCTTGCTCATGACTGCTCCTTTCTATCCTGACATTGTGACCTGGGTTTAGGCAATAGAGCTGCCAGCTGGTTCCTGTTTCCATTGGTGGTTCAAGAATCCCCTGGGATAACTTTCTGTCTTAATGCTTCCAGCCCTGGTGTTCAGTCCCCTGACAATCCCTGGGCACTAGAATGCTCTCTTTTGGTATTGCCTCCACTGTTATTTATGCCTCAGTTGTGCCTCTGAGCTGCACTCCTGGATGCCTCTACCCTAGAATCTCTAGAACTTTTTATCTTCCTGAGCTTCCCTTGGCTAGAAAAATGACGCACTGTGACTTTTTTTAACTTTCCCACTCAAAATTGTCAGAGGTATTATTGAAGTTGTGGTAGATGAGGTGTGTGGGGTGAGCTGGGCAAAAATGTTGACTTCCAAGTCTGTCATCTTGATTTTGCCTCCATTCCCCAATTTATGGGAAAGTTAATAGGATGTAGTCTGCAAAGTAGTAGGACAATGTAGCTTAACTTCAATTTCTGGCATGAAATTTTATGAAGTAGTATTAAAGGAATGACTTGTTAAGATCTTAAAAAGGGAAGTAGGGGAATCACCAAGGGAGAAACTATGACTTCATTAAGAACAGGATAAGCCAGAATAGATTCATTTCCTTCTTTGAGTATATTACAAGACTGATAAATCAGGAGAATTAGTCACATTTTTTACCTTTAATTCACCAAAGCATTTAAAAAAATAAGATTCAATGCTTATACATTATAGGCATTTCTTAATATAACTCCTCTATTTCTAAATATGCAATAATATTTTAGTATACTCAAAAATCACAAAATGCATCAAAGCATCTGACAACATTTATATCATTCTTATGAGTAGAATGGAGAAATGTGAGCTAGATCATAATAGGTGGATTTTGAACTGACTGAATAGGAGTAAACTGATTGAATGGGACTAGAGTAGTAGTAATCAACTGTTCAAAGTTTACTTGAAAGAAACTCCTAGTAGAGTAAAATAGGGATCTATTTTTAAAACTGCTTAAAATATTAATTACTTGGATAAAGATTTATCAAATTGGCAAACAATAGAAAGCAAAGAGAGATGGCAAAAATGTTTAATTGGTCAATACAAAAGTATCAACAAGCTAAAACAAGTAACTGAATTCAATGAGGCAAAATTAATAAAGAAAAATGGAGAGTTTTAAATTTCAGTTTATATTTGAAAGTTTTAATTGACTATAAATTCAATAGTATTCCATAGTGTAACATGAATGGGGCCTGGAAGAGAATAAGCATTTCTTAAGCAATCTCTTATGTCTCAGGTACTATGCTTGGCACTTTACAAATTTTATGTAATCTGATTCTTCAACAACTGTGGAGGTAATTGTTATTATTTTCCTTTTTACAGTTGAGAAAATCAAGGCAGAGAGAAGTTAAATGACTTGTCTATGATCACATAGCTACGAATTGTCTGAGGCTGGATTTAAGCTCAGTTCTTCTTGATTCCAGGGTACTCTATTTACTTCCAGGTAACCAAAAAAAAATGTGATCTTGGGCTACCTTCAGAGAGTCATGTTGTCTAGTACTAGAGGAGTGATGGCTCCTCTATACTATTCTATTCAGACTGTATTTGGAATTGTGTTCTCTTCTGAGTGTCACATTCTGAGAAGGGGCAGAGACAAACTTCGGCTTATCAATGGGTAACTGTTCATGATGGCCTATGGCCCTGAGACTATATTATATAAAGATCTGTTGATGAAACCAATAAGAATAGGGATAGCTTTCCTCCCACTACACAAAATGATGAAGACCCTAAATTCAGAAAACATCATCAACTAGAAGATAAATGAAACAAATCACAAGGTAATTCATATAAAAAAAAGATGGGAGAATATCTCACCCACCAGTTCTCTAAGATTATATATATATATACACACACATATATATTTAGTTAACAATTTTATTTTTCTTTCCACTTATTTTGCTTTTTTGGCTTCTTCTTCCATTTCTACATTCCACTTGGTATTCTGACCCTCCTGGCACTTACAATTTTAGGCACTTGACTTTTAGAGTTAATCCCTCTGCAGTTAAGAAAATTACAGATTGGAAAGGGGAATGGCTGCTCCCCTGTACTGTAGAATAAAGGACCCTTCCCCCTCAAACTTTCCCAGAGATGGTCCAGGGCAGTCTCCTATCCCTCTTTGCTACTACTGCAATTTTAGGCATAAGACTTTTGAATTTAGTCCCTTTTAGCTTCTCAGGAGGAATAATACAATCAGGACAAACTGAGGCTCATGAATCAGACCATTCCAGAGACCTAAGGAGGAAAGAGGGAATGAGGTTTAACTTAAGGAAGAGTACGGAATGGAAATGTTGAGAGCTCTCTTACAATGTTGCTTTCTATTGTATTAAAATTTGATAAACATCACTCCCTATACCTTTACTGAAGTTATCAAGTGAAGTGCTGGCATGTGGAAGAGGAGTTGGTCTTGCTCTGTTAAACCCTAGAAGGAAGACTAAGGAGCAATGGTTAGAATTTTCAGTGTCTAATACAAGCTCAATACAATTAAAAAATGGAGCAATTAAAAATGGAATGAGTTGCCTCAGAAAAAGAAGGGTTATCTTTCATGAAGACACATCAAGAAAAGCTAGATAATCCTAGGTTGGGGTATGGTGGTAGAATTTCTTAAATAGCTATGACTTGAACAAAATGGTCTGAGGTCTCTTCTAGCTCTGTGATTCTGTTTTCTTAGGAGAGAAATCTCCATGAGCAACTTATTTATCCTACACTTAGTAGCTTCCTTTGAGGACTACCTGGATGGAACAAAGCAGATGGTTATTTGTCCTTGGCTGGACTCTTAGAGGGAGTACTCATGAGAGATGAAACAGGGCTACAGACTGTCTATGGATGGCTTGATATGATTTCATTTTATCTATTTTTGGAAGATATATGAATAAAATCTTATCAGAAGAAACTATGGTCTTCAACTAATATGAACAGCTTAGCATGTGAAGGGCACTGAGCTAGATGTTAGATAAAAAACGAACTTCTTTATCCTCAAGGAACTTATCTTAAATTCCTACAATCTTCACCTCCATTTTATTTTTTAAATTATTTTTTATTTCTTACAAAATCTTTACCTTCTGTCTCAGAGTCAATTTTGGGTATTGGTTCCAGCACAGTAGAGTGGTAAGGGCTAGGCAATGGGAATTAAGTGATTTGCCCAGGGTCACACACCTAGGAAGTATCTGGGGTCAAATTTGAATCTAGGACCTCCTGGGTCTAGCCTGATTCTCAATTCACTGAGCCATTCAGTTGCCTCTGATCTCTATTTTAACCACTCATACTTGACTTTTCATTTTATCTCATCCCTATATCCAATCTGTTATCAAGTTCTGTCAACTTTATCTTTGTAACATCTCTTGTATATGTCCCTTTCACTGCTCTGACACTACCTGCACTTTAGTGTCACCTCGTGTCTGGCCTATTTCATTGGGCTGCTGGTGGGTCAGCCTGCCTTGAGTCTTTCTTACTTTAGTTTATCTTCCCAAAGAATAGGACTGATTAAGTCACCTCTTCAGTCAATAAATTCCAGTGGTTCCTTATCACCTTTAGTATCAAATATAAAATCCTCTGTCATTCAAAGCCTATCACCCCTAATTCATACCATCTTATCAGTTTTTCTTACATCTTAGTCACTTCCATGTATTTTGCAAGTACAGTGACATTTGCTCTTCATCCTGCCCTACCTCACCATTCCTTGAACATGACATTTCATTTTTCCATTCTTGCTTTTTTGCTGACTGCCTTCCAGACTGGAAGATAGAATTCTTTCTCTCCTTTTTTCTGCCTGCTGGTTTTCTTTAATTCCCAGCTAAAATCTCACATTCTTTAAGGAGTCTATCCTTATATTAGTGTCTTCCCTCTGCCTATTATCTCCAATTTATCCTGTATAGACCTCATTCCCATTATCTACCATCTGGAATGTAACAAATGGTTGCCTCTTTCTTTTTACAATCCTTGTTTCACATCTTGGTTCTAGTAAACATTTTTTTTTAATTCTTACTTTCTGTCGGTAACAATTCTAACACAAAAGGGCAAAGGCTAAGCAAAATGGGGTTAAGTGACTTGCCCAGGGTTATACAGCTAGGAAGTTGGTCTAGCTGCCCCCTAGTAAGCTTTCTAGTGTACCCCTCTACTTAAACCACTTCTCTGCCTAAAAATCTTTTGGGACTTTCCCTTACCTGCTGAATGTAATATGAGTCAATATGTCACCGTGGTTCATAAGGCAAAAGCAATGAGGATTGAGAATCATACCACTAGTAAACAAAGAGAACAGGAATCACATTACAGAGGTCTACATAAAGTATGTGATTTTTGGCCAAGAGAGAATTCTATATGCTAAAATAAATGCTGATCTACTTGTTAGAGCAGTAGGTAAAAGAACTCAGGAAACCTGCTTCTGCTCTCCAGGGAAACAGAGAGAAGGACATGTTCCTTTAAAAACAAAACAAACAAAAAATAAAATAACACATTAGTGTGAAATCAAAGAGGGATAAAGACCTAGAGTCAGAGAGGAAAGCTGATCTGGGATTAAGAATGTAGAAGAAAACAGATAGGAGGTTCTTACCAAAGAAGAGGGAACTGAAGTAGCAGTAGCAATTTGTCCTTAAGAAATGGTGATGTTGAGTCACTCATGCTATGTGAGATACTTTATTAACATCTTTGCTAAAATTTGGATTGACTGTCTATAAGGGTACCTCTGCAGAATAGTATTTCAAGTCCCTCTCCTTATACCTCAGTTCATGCAATTAACGCGATGCTCTAAGCTTGGATACCTTTAACAGGCAAGAAACTTCCCTGTTTGAGACAGATCAATCAGATGTATGAACTGGGTTCAAGGAATTCCCACCAAGCTCTATGGAATCAATCAGTCAATCAAAAGTATAAATCAGGTACAAGGTACAAGAGTGAAGTGCTTTGGAGCCTCTGGATGGAACCAGATGAGGAAATGGTTGAAAGCATTAGACATACCTCTGGGGCTAGGCACGTCATAAAAGGGATTTGAAAAAGAAAACAGTTAAACTTTGAGAATGCTTTAAGTATTCAGAACCTTGTGTTTATGACCAGATAATAACAAAGGGGGGAGGGAGGAGGGAGGCCAGAAGGAGCTGACCCTTTTCCTCTGTGGCCTCCTAGACCATAAGGCTCACATCAGAGCATAGGTCACATCCAGCCTTATGTACACGCAGTCATTTTACCATTATTCCCAACACACACACAAACACACACACACACACACACACACCCTCTCCCTCTTGCTCAAATCATCACCCTCATACCATTGTTCTTATAAAAAAAGAATCAATTGATTGCCCTATGGATCAACTCACAATTCTTTTAAAATTGTATTGTTTATTTTTTTTTATTTTAAACATTATTTTATTTGGTCATTTCCAAACATTATTCACTGGAAACAAAGATCATTTTCTTTTCCTCCCCGCCCCCTCTTCCACCACCATTCCCTCTCCCATAGCTGACACACGATTCCACTGGTTATTACATGTGTTCTTGACTCAAACCCATTTCCCTGTTGTTGGTATTTGTATTAGAGTGTTCATTTAGAGTCTCTCTTCAGTCATATCCCCTCAACCCCTGTAGTCAAGCAGTTGCTTTTCCTCGGTGTTTTTACTCCCACAGATTATCCTCTGCTTGTGGATAGTATTTTTTAGATCCCTGCAGATTGTTCAGGGACATTGCATTGCCACTAATGGAGAAGTCCATCACCTTCGATTGTACCACAATGTATCAGTCTCTGTGTACAATGTTTTCCTGGTTCTGCTCCTTTCGCTCTGCATCACTTCCTGGAGGTTGTTCCAGTCTCCATGGAATTCCTCTACTTTATTATTCTTTTTAGCACAATAGTATTCCATCACCAACATATACCACAATTTGTTCAGCCATTCCCCAATTGATGGGCATCCCCTCATTTTCCAATTTTTGGACACCACAAAGAGTGCAGCTATGAATATTCTTGTACGAGTCTTTTTCCTTACTATCTCTTTGGGGTACAAACCCAGCAGTGCTATAGCTGGATCAAAGGGCAGACAGTCTTTTATCCCCTTTGGGCATAGTTCCAAATTGCCCTCCAGAATGTCTGGATCAATTCACAACTCCACCAGCAATGAATTAGTGTCCCCACTTTGCCACATCCCCTCCAGCATTCATTACTTTCCATAGCTGTCATGTTAGCCAATCTGCTAGGTGTGAGGTGATACCAAAGAGTTGTTTTGATTTGCATCTCTCTGATTATAAGAGATGTAGAGCATTTTTTTATGTACTTATGAATAGTTTTGATTTCTTTGGCTCAGAACTGCCTGTTCAAGTCCCTTGCCCATTTATCAATTGGAGAATGGCTTGATTTTTTCTACACTTGATTTAGTTCTTTGTAAATTTGAGTAATTAAACCTTTGTCAGAGTTTTTTATGAAGATTGTTTCCCAATTTGTTGCTACCCTTCTGATTTTGGTTACATTGGTTTTGTTTGTACAAAACCTTTTTAATTTGATGTATTCCAGATTATTTATTTTGCACTTTGTAACTCTTTCTAATTCTTGCTTGGTTTTGAAGTCTTTCCCTTCCCAAAGGTCTGACATGTATGCTATTCTGTGTTCGCCTAATTTTCTTATAGTTTCCTTCTTTATGTTCAAGTCATTCACCCATTTTGAATTTATCTTGGTGTAGGGTGTGAGGTGTTGATCTAAACCTAATCTTTCCCACACTGTCCTCCAATTTTCCCAGCAGTTTTTATGAAATAGTGGATTTTTGTCCCAAAAGCTGGGATCTTTGGGTTTATTATATATTTCTTGCTGAGGTCACTTGCCCCCAGTCTATTCCACTGATCCTCCTTTCTGTCTCTTAGCCAGTACCAAATTGTTTTGATGACCGCTGTTTTATAATATAGTCTGAGATCTGGGACTGCAAGACCCCCTTCCTTTGTATTTTTATTTCATCATTTCCCTAGATATCCTTGATCTTTTGTTATTCCAAATGAACTTTGTTATGGTTTTATCTAAATCAGTAAAAAAAAATTTTTGGAAGTTCCATGGCACTAAATAGATAGATGAGTTTGGGTAGGATGGTCATTTTTATTATATTGGCTCATCCTACCCAAGAGCAATTAATGTTCTTCCAATTGTTCAAGTCTAGTTTTAGTTGTGTGGAAAGTGTTTTGTAGTTGTGTTCATATAGTTCCTGTGTTTGTCTCAGGAGATAGATTCCTAAGTATTTTATTTTGTCTAAGGTAATTTTGAATGGGATTTCTCTTTCTAGTTCTTGCTGCTGAGCTGTGTTGGAATTATATAGAAATGCTGATGACTTATGTGGGTTTATTTTGTATCCTGCAACTTTGCTAAAGTTGTTGATTATTTCGATTAGCTTTTTGGTTGAATCTCTAGGATTCCTTAAGTAGACCATCATGTCATCTGCAAAGAGCGATAATTTGGTCTCCTCCTTGTCTATTTTAATGCCTTCAATTTCTTTTTCTTCTCTAATTGCTACTGCTAGTGTTTCTAATACAGTGTCAAATAATAGAGGTGATAATGGGCATCCTTGTTTCACTCCTGATCTTAATGGGAACGGATTTAGTTTATCCCCATTGCAGATGATATTAGTTGATGGTTTTAGATATATACTGTTAATTATTTTTAGGAATGACCCATCTATTCCTATGCTTTCTAGTGTTTTTAGTAGGAATGGGTGTTGTATTTTATCAAAGGCTTTTTCTGCATCAATTGAGATAATCATGTGGTTCTTGTTGGTTTGCTTGTTGATGTGGTCAATTATGTGGATAGTTTTCCTAATATTGAACCAGCCCCGCATCCCTGGTATAAATCCTACTTGATCATGGTGGATGACCCTTCTGATCACTTGCTGGAGTCTTTTTGCTAGTATCCTATTTAAGATTTTTACATCTATATTCATTAGGGAGATTGGTCTATAATTTTCTTTCTCTGTTTTTGGCCTGCCTGGCTTTGGAATTAGTACCATGTTTGTGTCATAAAAGGAGTTTGGTAGAACTCCCTCTTTGCTTATTATGTCAAATAGTTTGTAGAGTATTGGAGTTAACTGTTCTTTGAATATTTGATAGAATTCACTGGTGAATCCATCAGGCCCTGGGGATTTTTTTCTTAGGAAGTTCTTTGATGGCCTGTTGGATTTCTTTTTCTGATATGGGATTATTTAAGAAATTTATTTCTTCTTCTGTTAGTCTAGGCAATTTATATTTTTGTAAATATTCATCCATATCACCTAGGTTGGTATATTTATTGCCATATAGTTGGGCAAAGTAGTTTTTAATGATTGCCTTAATTTCCTCTTCATTGGAGGTGGGATCCCCCTTTTCATCCTTGATGCTGTTAATTTGCCTTTCTTCTTTCCTTTTTTTAATTAGATTGACCAGTACTTTGTCTATTTTGTCTGTTTTTTTCAAAGTACCAGCTTCTAGTCTTATTTATTAGCTCAATAGTTCTGTCACTTTCGATTTTATTAATTTCTCCCTTAATTTTTAGGATCTCTAGTATGGTTTTCTTCTGGGGGTTTTTAATTTGTTCATTCTCAAGTTTTTTGATTTGCATTTCCAATTCCTTGATCTCTGTCCTCCCTAATTTGTTAATATATGCACTCAGGGATATGAATTTTCCTCTAAGTACTGCCTTGGCTGCATCCCATAAGGTTTGAAAGGATGTTTCGCTGTTGTCATTTTCTTCAACGAAATTGTTAATTGTTTCTATGATTTCTTCTCTAACTATCCGATTTTGGAGTATCATATTATTTAATTTCCAATTAATTTTTGATTTGGTTCTCCATGTACCCTTGCCAATCAATATTTTCATTGCCTTGTGATCTGAAAAGGCTGCAGTTATTATTTCTGCTTTTCTGCATTTGAGTGCCATGTTTCTATGACCTAGTGTATGGTCTATTTTTGTGAATGTGCCATGTGGTGCTGAAAAGAAGGTGTATTCTTTTTTGTCCCTATTTATTTTTCTCCATATGTCTATTAACTCTAATTTTCCTAAGATTTCATTCACCTCTTTTACCTCTTTCTTGTTTATTTTTTGGTTTGATTTATCTAAATTTGATAGTGGTTGGTTCAAGTCTCCCACTAATATGGTTTTACTGTCTATTTCCTCCTTCAATTCTCCTAGTTTCTCTATTAAAAATTTGGATGCTATACCATTTGGTGCATACATGTTGATTAGTGATATTTCCTCATTGTCTATACTCCCTTTTAGCAGAATATATTTACCTTCCCTATCCCTTTTGATCAGGTCTATTTTTGCTTTGGCTTTGTCAGATATCATGATTGCAACTCCTGCCTTCTTTCTATCAGTTGAGGCCCAAAAGGGCTTACTCCAACCTTTAATTCTAACCTTGCGAGTGTCAACCCGTCTCATATGTGTTTCTTGAAGACAACAGATGGTAGGGTTTTGGGTTCTAATCCAATCTGCTATTTGTCTACATTTTATGGGTGAGTTCATCCCATTCACGTTCAAAGTTATGATTGTCATTTGTGGATTCGCTGGCATTTTGATATCTTCCCCTAGTTCTGACCTTTCTTCTTTAGCTTTCTCCTTTTGAACCAGTGATTTTCTTTAGGTCAGTCCCCCTAGTCCCCTCCCTTGAGATGCTTCCCTTTCTAGCCCCTCCCTTTTTATGCTCCCTTCCCCTCCCCCCTCTCCTTCCCTCCCTTTTTATACTCCCTCCCCCTACCCCCTCCTTAATTTTCCTTTCTTTCTTGCCCTAATGGATAAGATAGAATTCAGGATCCCACTGGATCTAGATGTTCTTCCCTCTCAGATTTGATTTTACTGAGAGTAAAGTTTAAGTAATTCCACTTCACACTCTCTTCCTCTCCTTCTCATATGAGAGTTCTTCCCCTCCCCTTCCCATGTGTATCTTTATATGGGAAAGATTATTCCATTAAGTCCCCCCCATTTCTTGAAGTAAATCTTAGTGTTATCAATGGTTCCCCCCCTCCCTTTTCCTTTCTTTGCCCCCACTTTCCCCAAATCTTCTTAATGCCCCAATCTTTCGCTATGCATGTTTCTTCTAACTATTATGATGCATGCAATTTTTGAGAGTTACACAAAACATTTTCCCCACATATTAATATATATAATTTGATGTAAATGTAGTCCTTATAGAAGAGAGTTTGACTTAAAGAAAAGGATAAGATTTATCTCCTTTTCCCTTTCTTTCATATTTACCTTTTTCATGTTTGTCTTGCTTTCTGTGCTTGGATATCAAATTTTCCACTAAGTTCTAGTCTTTTCTTAGAAAATGCTTGGAAATTTTCTATTTTGTCGAATGCCCATACTTTCCCCTGGAAGTATATAGTCAGTTTTGCTGGGTAGTTGATTCTTGGTTGGAGACCCAGCTCTCTTGCCTTTCTAAATATCGTGTTCCATGCTTTGCAGTCTCTTAGTGTGTTAGCCGCTAAGTTGTGTGTGATCCTTATGGGAGCCCCCTTTTATCTGAAGCTCCTCTTCTTGGCTTCTTGTAGGATTTTCTCCTTTTCTTGGAAGCTCTTGAATTTGGTAATTACATTCCTAGGGGTTGTCTTTTGGGGATTTAGTATAGAGGGTGTTCTATGAACCCTTTCTATTTCTATTTTGCCCCCTTGCTCCAGAATGTGTGGGCAATTTTCTTTTATAATTTCCTGTAGAATAATATCGAGTTTATTGTTTATCTCTGGTTTTTCTGGGAGACCGATAATTCAGAGGTTGTCTCTTCTTCCTCTGTTTTTCAAGTCTGTGACTTTCTTAGTGAGATATTTTATGTTTTCTTCTAATTCATTAATTTTTTGGGTTTGCTTTATTGATTCTTGCTGTTTTATGATCTCACTTTCTTCGAGTTGCTTAATTCTGGTTATTAGGGACTGGTTTTGCTTTTCAGCTTTTTCTGCCCTTCTATTGGATGCTTTGAGCTCTTTTTCCAATTGAGCAGTCTTATCTGTCAGACTGCTGATCTCTTTCTCCCATTTTTCCTTTCGGGTTTCCATCTTTTGGATAAGTTCCAGTTTGAGATCTTCCAGAGCTCATTGATATTTTCCATTTTGGGAGGCATGTTCTGATTTTTTTTTTTTTGGATTTCCTCCTCATTCTCCTCTTTTCCTTGGGTACTTCCACCATAAAAGTTTTTAATAGTCACCTTTTTCCCTTTCTTCCTGGAGGCTTGATTTTGGGCCATGTGAGCCATCCCTTTGGTGGTTTTATTCCCCTTTCCTTTTTGGTCTGGGGTCTGGGTGATATGGGCAGGTTTTCTTTGAATTTAGGTTGCCTCAGACTAGTTCTTCCCTGCCTCTGATGTTTCTTAGAGCTCCGGCCCCTCTGTTCTCAGAGCAACCACCCAGGTGATCAGCTCCACCTAGATAATCATCTTGTGGTCCACCCCTGGAGTTTAGCTCTGCCCAGATGCTCAGTGCAGCCGCCTCGAGTACAGCTCCGTGGACCCCCTGTGCTCAGAGCCGGGTTCTCCCTTGAAACCGCCCTGAGACGTTGTTTCCTGGCAGTCTCCAGATCCCAAGGACCCTGGAGTGCCCCTCCCCCCAGACAGAGACATTCCCCACTTACTTGCTGTCCCAGTGAGCGCTCTGGTAGCTCACTCTGGTTTGGTGGGGTAGTTGGGGGTGTGTGTGGCTCAGTTCACGTTTCTGTGCAAGCTTTTCTTCCTTCTTATTATAGTGTGGAAATGTTCAAACCCCACATACCTTCGTCTCTGTGGTGTCCTGGGGAGTACTGGGGAGTCCTTCTCTTCCTCCAAAGGTGATTTTTATACTCCTTTGATGTAGTCTATTTCATTGGGTGTCGGGGAGAGGAAGCGTGTGGCGTCTAGATTGCAGCCATGATTACCCAGAAGTCCTTAAAAATTGTATTCTTCCTAAATTGGCCAAATAAATATAATTAACTCACTTTCTTTGAAAAAGGCTAGTTCAAAAGATAATTATTGTTATTTGATTTTAAAAGTCACTTTTCCTTGGAACAACTTGACTTCAGAAAAATTAAAAAAAATCTGGCCCAATTATATTAACTGTGTAGGGATTTTATGGAATTACATGGAGAAAATATTTTTCATGTATACACTTGTACTTTATTTTTGATGTTACAATGTGCTTAAACAATAATGAAGTGATTTATGGCATAGTCTTTTGTTGATTCACTGTAGAGACTTAAGAAAGTGCTAAGACTGATCAGAAAAGTAAATTTGGTTCAGCTTAGCTAATTATATCCATAATAAATACAATGAAGTCCACATATGGATGTACATTTGCATATGTGCAAACATATTTTAGAAATTCTTCTTAAAAATGTTTAAACTAAAAATGTTTAAACATGCAGGTAATGAAAGCAAAAATATTGCTAATTCCTAGATAATTATTTCTTTTCTTTTTCTTTAAAAAAATTCTTACCTTCTATCTTAGAATCAATATTTTATATTGGTTCTAAGGCAGAAGAGGAGTAAGGACTAGGAAATGGGGGTTAAGTGACTTGCCCAGGGTCACACTGATGGAAATACCTGAGGCCAGATTTAAAACCAGGTCCCCATGTCTCTAGGCCTGGCTTTTTATCCACTGAGTTATATAGCTGCACCATCATTTCTTTTCTAGAGAAATGTGAATGTACCATATAGCATAGGACACAAAGAATTTGCCACTGATCACAATTCAATTTCTCCATAATACAATGAAGGTAAACCTGGCTTGTGATGAAATAGGCTGTAATGTGAAACCCAGATCCTGTAAGAGAATGAAAAAAAGTGTTCATCAGGGTCAAAAACATTATTTTAGAATGGCATTCATTTCAGACTGTTTCTTAGGATGATTCTATAATTTTCCTAGTCAGCTCATTTACAAATAACAAACAGGTAAGACTGAAAGAATACTTTTGTGTCTTAGATTTCTGAAGCAAATAATGAATTTAATTTTGTCTGCTATGTAGATTAAGCATTAAACATCATTTAAGACCATACTCCTGATGGCAGGTCACTTACCTCAAATACAGAACTTCTATTTGCTTACAAAAAGAACAATTTCTCACTTTCCGGTCAGATACCAGGTGAACTTCACAATAAAAAATAATGCTTCACAGTAATATGTTGAAAGATGCCCCAGAGGGAAGTGGCAGAGAGATAGATCTCTCCTGCTACACAAAACAATCCAATTAAAAAGCCCCCAAATTCAGAAAATTCAACATTAACTAGAAGATAAATGAAACAAATTATGAGGTAATTCTTATGAAAAACAAAACAAAACAAAACAAAACAAACTTAGAGAACACTTCACCAACCAGTTGCCTAAGGTTTAATATTTTTAAAATTAGATATATTTTTAAATTAACAAAAATCTATTTTTTATTCTTTCCACTCTTCTATTTTGATTTCCCTCTTCACTTCTAACAGTGCACTTGATATTATGATCCTCCTGACATCTGCATTTTAGGCACTTAATTTTTGGAGTTAATCCCTTTTCCATTGAGAAAAGTATAGTTTGGGAAGTGGGAGTCGTGCTCCTAGGGCAGGAGGAAGTACTATAAGCATTGAGTTCCCTCCTCTCAAAAATTTTCCCAGAGATGGACCAAGGCAGCCTCTTACCCCTCTGGGTTGCTGCTGCAACTCTAGCCCTTCAAAAATTAGCCTCTGAATTTTCTAGGGGAATCAAACTATTAGGGAAAGCAGAGGTACATGAATCAGACCACCCCTGAATCTGAGATAGAAAGGGGAATGAGATTTGGGAAAGAAGGCAATGAAGAACTATGAAGTCTGAGGTATAAGAAAGTGGAGGGGGGAAGAGACTAGAAATGACTAAATTAATATGGAAACAAGTAGTTGGGAGAAATAATAGAGGGCTGAGAAAAGGCCAGATTGGAAAGGTTTTTAGGACCTCTGCTAACAGCAGTGGAAGTCAGACTCTTTTTATATACCTTTATTATATTTAAAGTCTTTTTTAGCATAAATTAATATATTATTGTCAAAGACCTTTTTTCATTTGTTGTAGTTTGGTTGTTTTTAGTTCTTACTGAGATTAATTATATGTTTTTCCTACTGTGCTCTACTAAAGCCTCAGACTTGGATCATTCCCATCATTTGCTGCCTTCACTCCTACACATGTACTACTGAATAGAGGTGAAGAAAATCATGCCACCATTCTGACTAGGTCCACTACAAATTCACGTTACACAATGTCTTCATTGCTGCTAGGCAACCTTCCTAAACCTCCCTAATCAAATCATGATCCCATTTAACCTAAAGGCTCTTGTCATATCTCCTATGGCTCCCACTCCTCTTTATTTCTCAGTCTCCTTTGCTGAACCTTAGTTATTTGGTTTTGTCCTGGCTCCATTTTTCTTCTCCTTCTGTATCACTTCTCTAACTAATATTGTGCTTAGTGATCTCATCAACATCCATGGACTCAATGATCATCACTGTACTGATGATTCTCAAATCACTTATTCAGACCTAACCGCTCTGTAGACTGACAGTCTGCACCTCTATCAGATATCTCAAACTGGATATCAAATAGAAACCTTAAACTCAATGTGTCTGAAGCAAAAGTAAGTTTCCTACTATAACACTTAAAATTCAACTGATATGATTAAAATTTAGGGGAAACTGAGGCAGGTAGAAATTAGTTTTTCTCTGCTAGAAGTATTATATTTTATGAGGTTTATTAAAGGTTAAGGATTAAATAAAATGCAGAATAAGAAAGCACGTGTCTAGGCCCAGAGAGGCCCTCACAGCCACTCACATCTTGCCTGCTAGGTGAAGAGATGCATCTGTTAGGAAGCTGAAACAGGAAAGCCCCCTCAGTAGGTGAAGAACTCATTTAAATAATAATTTGTGATCTTGCCCAGGTGACAATTCAGTGTGATTACAAAGCATTCTGAGAAGTGAGCAAGGACTTCTGGGGACTGGAGTCTTGGGTTCAAGTCGCCATTTTTTTACACCGCTACACTCTTCCATTTCCAAACTTCCCGATTACTTTCTAGGGTATCAGAATCTTTCCAGTCCCTAAGGCTTAGCTTACACCCTAGCTGTCATCCTCTACTCCTCACAGTTGCTGTTTATACTCATATCCAATCTGTGGCCAAAGCCTGTGGTTTCACCTTTGCAGTCTCTCTCAAATACCCCCCTCCTCTTCTAATACTGTCACCACCTTTGTGCAGGTCCTGATCTCCTTGGATTGTTGCTGGTTGGTCTGCCTGGTACAGATCTCTTCTTACACCAGTCCATTTTGATTTTCTTAAAAATCAATTAGTCCAATTGTGACATTAAACTCCAGTAACTCCAGGATCAAACACAAAATACTCAAGGCCCTCCATGACCTTCCCTGCCTACCCCCACCCCATCTGAGTCTTACAAATTCCCCTCATTGCCACCATGTATTGACCCAAAGGCATTAGCCTCCTTATTGTTCCTCAAACAAGACATTCCATCACCATGCTTGGAGTGTTCTCCTTACTTGTCTCTACATCCTGGATTTCTTCAAATGTTAACTTGGCTAAAATGTTGCCTTCTAATTTTAGTACCTTATCTCTGCTAGTTATTTCCTATTAGTTATTTCCTATTTGTCCCGTGGATACTTTTTTGGTATATAGTTGTTTGCATGCTGTCTCCCCAATTAGACTGTTAGATCTCTGAAGGCAAGAATTACCTTTTGCCTGATTTGGTATCCCCAGTGCTTATCACTGTGCCCTATGCATAGTAGTGCTTAATACATTTTTATTGACTGAATGACTGCAGTCCTTATTCTGAGCTATTCCCTTCCAATTTGCACTAGCATCTTGCTTCTGCTGGGGGAGAAGGACCATATTTATAACATAACCAACAGAAATCATATGATTATCCTAGTAGATCTGGAAAAAGTGACAAAATACAATGCCTATTCCTATTAAAAACACTAGAAAGCATGAGAATAAATGGAGATTTCCTTAAAATGATAAACAGTATTTATCCAAAATCTTCAGCAAGCATTATTTGTAATGAGAATGAAGAGAAGTCTTCCCAAGAAAGTCAGAGGGGAAGCAAGGATGCCCATTATCATCATTATTATTCAATATGCCAGCTGTAGCAATAAGAGAAGAAAAAGAAATTGAAAGGGATTAGAATAGGCAATGAAGAAATGAAACTATCACTCTTTAAAGATGATGTGATTGTAGATTTAGAGAATCAACTAAAACTAGTTGAAATAATTAACAACTTCAGGAAAGCTGCAGGACATGAATTAAACGCATAAATCACTGGCATTTCTATATACTACAAACAAAACATAGCAGGAAGAGATAGAGAAATTCCATTTAAAATCAATACAGACAATATAAAATACTTGAGAGTCTACCTGCCAGAAAAAAACCAGGGATTCTAGGAACACAATGACAAAACATTTTTTACACAAATAAAGACAGATCTAAACAAATGGAGTAACAATAATTGCTCATTGGTAGACAGAGCCAATATAATAATAATGACAATTTTACTTTAGTTAATTTACTTACTCAACATCACACCATTAAAGCTATGAAAGAATAATTTTATAGAATCAGAAAAGTAATCATAAAGTTCATCTAAAAGAATAAAAGTTCAAGGATAACATGGTAGTCAATGAAAAAGATGTGAAGGAAGGTGTATCTCAAATTTTATCAGAAAGTGGTCATAGCTAGTCCTGGCTAAGAAATTGAGTGGCAGATCAATGGAACATATTAGGTACAAAATATATAGCAGTAAATAACCAAGTAATCTGGTATTTGATAAACCAAAGATTGAAGCTTTTGGGGCAGGAATTCACTATATGACAACTGCTAGGAAAAATGAAAAATGGTATGACAGAAACTAGGTAGAGATTAAAATCTCACACCATATACCAAGATAAAGGCAAAACAAGTACATGATTTAGATCTACCCTAATTAAATCAGAAAATCATGCAATAATTTACCTATCAGATGTATGGATAAAGGAAAAATCTATATGCAAACAAGGGATAGAAAGCATTGTGAGACATAAAGCTATAATTTTTGATAATGATAAATTAAAAAGTTTTGTAGAAATAAAACCAATGCAACCAAGATTAGAAGAAAATCAGAAAGCTGGGGGGGGGGGGTGGAATTTGCATCAAGTATCTCATTTATCAAATGTATAGAGAACAGAGTCAAATTTATAATTATAAAAGTCATTACCCAGTTGATAAATGGACGAAGGATATGAAATGTAGTTTTCAGTTAAATAAGCAGCACTATTTATATTCATTAGAGAAAAAATGTTCTAAATCACTATTGATTAGAGAAATGCAAACAATTCTGAGGTACCACCTCACACCTATCAGATTGGCTAATATAACAGAAAAGGAAAATGATAAATGTTGGAGAGAATGTGGGAAAATAGGATACTGACACACTGTTGGTGGTGTTGTCCAACTATTCTGGAGAGTAATCTGGAACTATGTCCAAAGGGCTACAAAATTGAACATACCCTTTGATCCAGCAATACTACATGCCCTATAACATGCATACTAAATAGTATTATGTCTGTTTTCCAAAAAGTTTTTTTTAAAGGACGAAATATCTGTTTGTATAGCAAAGAATTTAAAATGGAAAAGTTGCCCACCAAATGGAGAATAACTGAACAAGTTGTGATACATGATTATAATGGAATACTATTGTGCTATAAGAAATGGTGTCCAGGATAATTTCAGAAAAATCAAGAAAGACTTCCATGAACTGGTGCAAAGTGAAGCAAGTGGAACTAGGAGAACATTGTGATCAACTGTAAATGACTTAGCCATTGTCTGTAATACAATTGTTCTATGACAATTTTAAAGAGAACTTATAATAAAAAATTCTACCTATACCCAGAGAAAGAATTGATTGTCTAAATGCAAATTTAAGAACACTATTTTTTCACTTTATTTTCTTCAGATTTTTAAAATGTATCTTCTACAAAATGACCAAAAGGGAAATGTATTTTTATATGATATCATAAGTATGACAAATAAAATTTCTTACCATGTGAGGAAGGTGCTAAGGGAGGAATAGAGGGAGATAATTTGGAGCTAAAAGTTTTAGAAAACTAATATTAAAATTGTTTTTACATGTAATTGGTAAAAATAAAATATTGAAAGTTTGAAAAATAAGGAAATTAAGAAGTTACGAGAGAAATTTAAGTAAGTCAAAGAAACTTCTGAATATCAGCTAATGAAGAAGAGGAGATAATATAGAGCATTTATCAACCACTGAATTCCAACTGCTGGGAGAGCAGGTGGAAGACCGTTCTTTCAAAATCAGTCTAATCAACTGGAGGATCCTGATGATCACTTTTTATCCTTTTTCAGGTGGATAAAATAGGAGATTCTTCACACCTGGCCTCTTAAAAGGAATTCCCTCAATAGTCAGTCAAGAAATGGGCTTGATTATCACCTTCCCTGTCCCCAAATGCCTTATGATCATCCTGATTCAGGTACAATTAAATTATGCCTTTTGAGGGGAACATCTACTCTCACCCTAAAAAGGGATGGGGCTTTAGCTGTAGGTATTTAGTGCCAGGCTCCCATATATGTCTGGGTAGGCATATATAGTTAAGTTTGAGTTGGGGACTGGAACAGCTGCAGCAGCTCTCCACACAAATAGGGACTCTGGGAATTATGGTAGATGATATAAAGGCCAATGCTATGTTAGATTGGCAGATTGGGATGATACTTTCTCCCATAAGGAACTTTGTATTTGGTTTTTAAAAAGGGGAGTCACTGATTGTCAGACTAAGGAGGTGTTAGTAAAATTATGTTGAGATATCCACATTTGGGCTAGAAATGGTGTTTCTATCCCACTGAAATTTTGGCATCCCTGAATAACTTCCTCCCTGCTTCATTGATAGGTCTTCTATTTCCCCTAGCTATTAGTTTGTTAGACACAAGTCTTTGTGTCCATTTTTGGGAATTATTAGAATGTGTCCTCCTTGGGCAAGGGGAGCTTTATCCATAGGAGCAGAGGCTGTGTGCCAGGATTACTAGAATTTGGAAAGTTAATGGATATTGATAAAAGGTATTATATAATTAAATTCTGTGAATCAGATTATTCTGCTGACTAATAGGCCAGCTGCAGGCATGAATGGGAGCCAGGGTATGATTATATACAAAAATCTTAACATTCTTTATCATTCTTAATCTTCTGGATAGAGATCTTTTAATTGACATGAAATGGTAAAGTCAACTGTTTAGAAATGGAAATACTCTAGTAAATGATTTAATTGTCATGACATCAAGATTTCAAATCCTCAAATGCTGAAGTAAATTTAAGGTCCTGGATCAAATTAAGGTCCTGTAGTAAATTTAAGGTCCAGAAGTTTAATGTGTAACTTACTGTTTTTTTTTCTACTATACAACTAGTAGACCCTTTTAATTTTTTTCTCCATCAAGAAGTACAATTTTCCTAAATTTTATTTCCTGCTTTGAAAAAGAAAAAAAAAGGATCATCTTTAGTTTGAATTTTTTTTTAACTATTGTTGTGATCAAAATTTGATATCACAGCAATTGCTTTAAATGTTTTTCAGGTTCTTGTGGTCATTGTGACTGTTTTGAATGAAGATTAACTAGTCAACCCAACACAGAAGAATCCCCACTGGCAAAATAGGAGCACCCTAATTTCTGCTGGGAGTTTTTAAAGAAGTAATGCCTTTGTTCAAGTAGAGGTGGATAAAATAGTGTCTGTTTGGGTCTCAGTTGTGGTGACTGATTAAGCAACTGAACTGTGAATATGGACATCATGAGTTCTTAGGAATTACATATGGTAGACTCTATGAAAGTTATTATGGGTAAAACAAAATGGAAGCCCTCAAAGTTGTCTAAACTATCTTACATAATTGATATTAAACAATGTTGAGTACTAGGATGAGGGTAAAATATATCTCCTCTTTAGTAATAAAGATGAAGAAGGATGTAGTAGTTGGTTATACAAGTTTCTCTTATAATAACCCGTGTGTCTGGTAAAGAAGGTGGATGGTACCCAGTATATTTATTAGAAGTTAAATGAAGTCATTGTGCTGATTGTTGCAGTCATTCCTGATCTTTTCAATATGGTAAACCAGAGAACTCAGGCTCTAGAATAGTAAAAGGTTACTGATCTTACCAATGCTTTCTTTTCTATCTCTGAGCCTGAACTTAGGAAGACCCAGTGGGTCAGCAGTGTAGAATTTCCTTCAGAGACTAACTGAAAAAGTGAAAAGTTAATATAGAATTTTAAAGATGAATGCTTTAGGAGGAATTTAGATAGGAAAGAGCAGTGGATTGTGAGTCAGGAAAGCTATACTCTAGCACCAGTTATGCCATTACCTAACTATGATGCCCAAAGCAAGTTACCTCATGTCTGTAGTCTTAGCTTCCTCATCTGGAAAATAAGGGGCTGTACTTCACAAGCCCTAAAGACTCATTTGTCTTTAAATATATGACCTCAATTTTATTAAATATCTTATCTTAAAGAAGAAAGCTAAAAAGAAGCAGCAATAGTTCTTTTTTGGTATTTACAACTTTTAAAATATATTTTCAGTGAAATCAAACAGTATAAAGTTTCTTCCTGAAACAACTGTTGATATGACACGCAATCCCTTTTGTTGATAATGTAGGAAAAATGAAATATCAATAGAAATTACAAAAAGATTATTTATAGATTTGACAAAATGATATATAATTTCCTAAATCACAAATATATAATTCTAGAAGAGTAGATTTCATTCAGGTCATATGATTTTCTTCTGATATAAAAGCCAAACAAAATGTACCAATCTTTTGCATTATCTGACTTTTTGTAAAGCAATTACTTTATTTATGAGATAATTTTATGAATGGAAATATATTTTAAATGATTTGTCTCATTGCTTGGTATTCTATAAGGCATGAATCAATGGTTATGGGGTAACAAAATTACTGAATCAAAACAATTCAAAATTGATTTTCAAAAGTATTGATTTATGCTGCTTTTTTTCCCACAATAGAAAAAAAAAGGAAATATGTAATACTTTTCTGGGCCACCCAACCTCTTCTGGTGCATTACATGTACATGCTTTAGATAATTAAGGCTCAGATAATATGTTAATAAATATAGTATATTTTAAATGCTATTAAAGTTATTCATTTCAATTCATCCCAACTTGCAAAATTTTCTACTTTATTTTCATTAAATAGAAAATTATGAAAATTAATTTTGGGGTATTTTAATCCTGAAAATCTGTAATTTACTATGTAAGCGGCAAATAGCATTTAAATTCTATGAAATTTGTTCTTATTCTCTAATTTGGTAGGAATAATTTTCATGATTTAGAACATATTAATAAAACTAAGTATATCAAACATAATTTCTTACTGAAATTTCCTTAGGAACCTTCCTGTACTACCTAAAATAGATTCCAGCATCACAGACAACAATGCAATTCAACTCAACAGGCCCTAAGATAGGCTTTGGAATTAAAAAACAAAAAGGAAATGGGTCCTGCCCTTAAAGAACTTACATTTAACAAAGATGGCATTTTGAAGTAGAGATTTTAAGAGATTTAATTCTTAAACTGGCCTCTTTTGGTTGTACATTATTATCTTTGCATAATATCAAATATAAGCACAAGATAATCAAAACAGAAATTTAATATGTAAAGTATTTATGCTTGGCCATTTCAAATTTATTATTCTGCAGGAGCATAATGGTAAATCTTGAAGTTAGAATGTAGGCACTCTGAATCATTTCTCATGGACATATATGCAGTCATGTAACTACTTAAAAATGCCACAAAAAGAAGACTCTTATTTTTCTATTATCAATCCATTTTTTTAATCTATCTATGAATGATAAAAGAGTTTTAACCTTAATCCCTAAAAACCAAGAATAAAGAATCATATTCTTTACCTATGTGGGGCTAAAGCAGAGAATTGCTATTTTCTAAGTCAGTCATTACCACTTGGCAAAGAAGTCACAAAATTGTAGATCTAGGGATAGTAAGGCTTTCCCTTGTTGAAAATCCTGGACTGCTGAATTAAGGATCAGAGCTGAAAATGTTTAAATCAGCAAAGAAGTGTATGATTGAAATGTTAATTAAGGTGCAGGGTGCATTGATGCCCACAAAAAGTAAAACCATGATGAAGAAAATCTCTAGCTAGCTGAGGAAAAAATTGGAAAAAATAGAGACAAGCATTATGGAGGATAAGATGGCCTGGATGGACTTGTAATGCTCATAAAAGGAGGCCACAGTCACATTGATGAGATCACAGATTCATTAAGGTATCAAAGTAATTTTATTTAAGTTACAACCTCTCTGAGACTGTTTCTCATTTGTATAACAGAGATAATAATACCTGCGAACTAAAGACCTTACTCACAGGGTGGTGATGATGAAACTGATTTGCAAATATGGTACAGAATAGAGGGCTGAATGTGGAGGCCTTGGGTTCATACCTTGCTTTTTATAGAACCACCTCTAGGTTTTTGGACATCACTGTTTTTGTCCTTGAAGTCCTCAAAAGTAAAATGAAGGGTCTGGATGAAGTGATCTCTAAAGTCCTCTTTTCTTGATTTAAATCTGTGACCCATAAAGCTCTACACAAATAAATCCCATGATTACTGAATTTTAGAAGGTGATTGGTATGACCATGGATTTTCTGAATAATGAAGTTTTCCAGGTATATTCATATATTGATCAGAACACATTATTTCTCTATTGAGTATCATCAACTATCATAGATCAACTCTTCCCTGCTGCTCTGTGTCCCCAAAAGTCTACTCCATCCATGCAGCCTAGAGCTACATTAAAACTTAAGGAACATCCTGGATTAAATCTTATTTCATTTATCTTTCCACACATCATTCTTCAATAAGTACCACAAATTGAAGACCCATCATCAAATAAAACCTTACCTAGCTTAAATTGTTCAAGAAAGAACATTTAATTTCCAAGAAAAAAGGAGGAAAGTTACATTTATAGGTGCTATGCAAAGGATAAGCACTTAATAAAAAAAATACATGGTTTGTTAGCTTGTTAAAAAATGCCAAATTCTGCCGTCTCTCAATGGTTTTGTTGGTGTTTCAAGAAATTCATTAAAGGAGAAGCTGAAACACAAAAATGTGACTTGAACAAATTCCATTCAAGCTTAGAAAGACCGTAGTTTACTTTTTAGCAGTAATGTGCTCCAGTGAGTAATGCATTTTAAGGGAGTGGTAATTTGCCCCGGTTGTTATATTTCATAGTCCCAGGATACTGAGAGGAAATATCAGACACTGGGTTTTTACTGTAAAACTATCCAACATCACTTGTTTTCCAGTGGACTCACAGCCAAGTTGACTTGAGCTTCCACAAAGCTGCCAAGTAGAGTCTGTGGTACAGTGCATAACAGTTGAAAGCCCTCTCCCACGGCTATTAGAGACCATTCATCTGGGAGCCTGGGAAAATGCCTCTGACTGACGGAGTTATCTGGAATAGCCTGGCAGGTGTTTGCTTCCCAGCAAGTTCTGGCACCTGCATGACTCCCTTGCTGAATCCAGCAAAGTCTTCTCCAAAGCCACAAGGCAGGCTCAAGGAGGCCAACTGTCTACCCAAAACATGTCTCTATTTGAGATGGTCTCAATCAGGAGGACAATTTTATAAACCCATTTTCCTAAATATCATTTTTCTTATTGCTTGTCATCTGTGAATAATACAGAGGTCTTACTGAGAAGCTGTGCAGTGTGGTGGAGAGAGGGCTCTCTTCGAGGTCAGGAAGTCCTGGATTGAAGCCTTGCTTCTTGGGGATCCTAGCGAGGGGACCACTGCCAAGTCTCAATTGCTCGGTGCCTGAAGCAGCTCTCTAAGACTATAAGTGATTGAGGAATTGCTGATCTAGAATGGCTGGTGGAGTTTTCACACTAGTTGTTTAATACACCAATAAAATCACAGACCTTGTCTAGCCAGAAAAAAACTTATTTAAATTGTTATTGAGCAAAAGGGTGGATTTATGCTAATGAAAAGATACAATGGTTAGAAAAGATGACTTTCATGTTAAATAATGAACATAATTTTAAAAAATTAAGTTTGAGTTGCAGATGCTTATATTTTTATGCAAGTTCATTAAAAGCAGATGAAGTTACTTAGATGTATTAAAAGAATACCAAATGATCTTCTTTGGCTACATTTACTTTGGCAGTCAAGATTAATCCTAATAATAATAATCTATAGTTGTGATGGGCAAGAGGCACTTGATTTTATGCCTATTTTATGCATTTGTTTGTTTTCAATCCCAAGTCATGGTTTTTATTTTCTACTCTGAAACTGCAAAGATATGGTGTTTTTCTGTGTATATGTCTGGTGTTAGTTAATGAGTGTGGAAAGGAATAATTAGCCAAAATAAGTTGTTAAGTATTTTTGACATTTCTGGAGAGATAGCAAATTTTCATTGTTCAACCGTTTTTCTATATAATTGCATTTAATACACTGAAGTATAAAATCACAGGTCTGTTCCTTATCCCTACACCAAAATGAATTCCAGTAGATTTGATATATGCATTTAGTGAGGATAGATATTTCACTAGAAAAAAATAAAGTTATAATTCTTTAAGAATAGAAACTCATTTTATATTTATTTTCAGAGTTGTATTCAATGAGAAATTTCAATTTAGATCTTTTAGGACATCCTAGGAGAAAGTATTGAAAACCTGTAAGCTGAGGAAGGTAGCTAGCTCAATGGCTAGAGAGCCAGGCCTGGAGATGGAAGGTCCTGGATTCAAAATTCCTAGATGTGTGATCCTGAGCAAGCCACTTAACCCCCCAACTACCTAGCTCTTATTCTTTTGCCTTAGAACTGATGCTTCATATTGATTCCCAGACAGAAGGTAAGAGTTAAAAAAAAAAAAAGAAAATCTACCAATCCCTAATTTAGGAATGTGATACATTTTGGATGAATTGACTCAATGACTTGTTTGTAGATTCTAGTATGCATTCCTATGAACATCACTATAGATAATTTGCCTGTGAATGGCAAATTATTGCTGGATTACTAAGAGTTTAGTGGCAGTAGAAATCAGTCAATGGACATTTATTAATCTCTTATTATGTGCCAGGCCTTATGCTAAGGGGATTCACAAAGAAAAAGTGAAAATAGTCTCTGCTCTCAAAGAATTTATATTCCATTAGAAGAGGCAAGATAAAGACGACTCGTGGGAAAACATTGGTAGTTGGGGAAATAAGGAGAAGGGGACTTCTGTAGAAGGTGGCACTTGAGGTGAGTCCTAAAGAAAACCAGGGATTATATGAGGCAGAGGTTATCAGTCACCAGACACAGGAAAGTGAGGGCAAAGGCATGGAGATCAGAGATGAAACCTAATGTGTAAAGAATGAGAAGTTAACCAATATGACCAGACCATAAAGTACATGCAGTGAAGAATTATATTACAGGTCTGGAAGGAAAGGATGAGTCTATGGTGGGAAATACTCTAAATGCCAAACAGAAGAGTTTAGATTTTATCCTAGGAATGATTAGAGATCCAATGAAGTGGCATGGTTAGTAATGCACTTCAGGAAAAGTATGAGTGCAGCTGGGTTATAATGGGGAGAGAATTGGGGGAGTGAATCCAATGAGAACACTACTGCAGAGGTCTAGGATGAAGGGAGCATAAATGAGAATGGCTGCTGCTGTCTTCCCCTCTGTGATCATCTTCCAACTTCTCTGCACACGGCTTGTATATACCTTGTTATTTATTTGTTGTCTTTTCATTAGAATATGAGCTCCTTGAGGGCAAGGACTGATTTGTGCCTTTAGTTAAATCATCAACACTTAGTATAGTGCTTGGCACATAGGAAGTGTTTAATGAATACTTACTGAGAGAACTGGAAATTGAAGGAATGTCCCTTAATTGAAGAACAGTTGAACAAGTTGTGGTATATGACTGCAATGGAAAACGATCATGCTATAAAAATGATAAGCAGGATGATTTCAGAAAAACATGGAAAGACTTATATGAATTGATAGAAAGTGAAGTGAGCGAAACCAGGAGAACATTGTACACAGTAACAGTAATACTGTTCAATGATCAACTGTGAATGACAGCAATTCTCAGCAAAACAGGGATCTAAGAAAATTCTGAAGAACTCATGCTGAAAAATGTTGCCTACCTACAGAGAAAGAACTAAGGGAGTCTCCATGCAGATCAAAGCATCCATTTTAACTTTATTTTTCTTCTTGTTATTTAAAAAAATTTTGTGTTTTTTTATTTCATAATATGACTAATATGGAAATATGTTTTGCCAACTATGCATGTATAACCTTTATCAAATTGTATGCCTTCTAATTGATGGGGGAGGGTAAAGGAAAGAACATTTAGAACTTAAAATTTTTTTAATGAATGTTAACATTTTTAATATATAATTGGAAAAATATAAAATAATTCTAAAATAAAAAAAATACTTGTTCACTAAGTAAAAGAAGAGTTTTGGCCTTTGTGTCTCTAGTCTATTTTAACACTTAGAGAATCAAAAAAAAAAAATACCTGAACTCCTCTAGCTAACTTAGTCCCTTGAACCAATTAAATCCTGAGGACAATTTCAATATCTTTTAATGATAAAAAATTAGACTAACATTTATGGGGTAGAGCCTTAGGACATTGCTCTTACCCCAAATGTGTACAGTACATACAAACTGAAATATTTAATGGGCAGTCAGTGGTGTAGATCTGGAATTATGGGTGAAGAATAGGGCTGGTCAACAGATCTGGGAATCACCTGCATAGGGATCATAATAAAAATCTACTGTCTGATGAGATGAGTAAGAGAGCAAAGAGAAAAAGTGGAAGAAGGCTAAGGACAGATTCTCAAGAAATGTCTAAAATTAGTGGGTATGGGATGAATAAAAATCCAGGAAGGGAGATTGAGAATGAGTGGACATTTAATAAGGAAAACCAAGAGAACAGAAAATTCAGAATAGAGAATATCCAGGAGGAAAAGAGATTCAGTCAAATGCTGTAGAAAGGTTGAGGAAGAGCTCTGAGAAAAGGCTATTAGATGTGGCAAATAAGACATAACTGGTCATTTTGGTGAGATCAATTACAGTTGAAAAATGAGGATGGAAGCAGGATTCAAGAGATTTCTATACTATTTAATAGTATAGAATGAAATAATAGGTTGAGACTGGGAAGGGAGAAACATGTAGCTAAAGCATGAATGATGGCTTGTGAACAGTACTCAGGAAGAGTGATTGGAAGTCATATGAGTAAGAAAAGTAGGCTTAGGATAAGCAAGGTTTAGGGAGAGATGGATAGGTTCAAGATTCGAATCAAATAGAAAGAGAAGTTACTGATGAGTTTGAGAGCCCAAAAAATATAGCTGTTCCAGACACTCTACAATACATAGACAAAGTCCCAGTTTTACATGCCAAAGTGGAAAGCAACATAAGTAGATCTGGGGATAACAGTCATGGCCTGAAGATTTTTTTCACTTGTCCATGAAATGGAGAATTCCAGAAGAGGTTGTTGAGACAATTCATGTTCTTAAAGTAGAATAATCCTAGAAGTTTTGAGAAACACTCAGGCCGTTAACTGCCAAAACAAATAAATCAGTTAGCTTAGTGAAAAAAAAAATTGCCAGTAGTATTTGGGAAGGAAACTAGATGCCTCTTCCCCTCAGAGCTACACTGCATTTTTCACTTCTTGACTAGTTGTTCTTACCTCATACAGACACAAACCATTTGTATGTGTGCTATAAACTTCAATATGTATGTGCCCTGGCAGAAACAATGATATGAATGCAGGCAGCCCCCAAGAGTAGAATGAATTACAACAAAATATATAAGAAATTATCCTTTAAAATTTCTTACCCATAATCCTTTCTCACTTTATTATTTTTAAAAATATTTTAAATGTTAAATATGAAAAATAATATGCAGGAATAAGCATGATGATATTGAGATTTATTGTTCCTACATCTTTAACAGTTTTGGATGTGTGTATATATATAATATTATTATACACTTATAACTTTATACAATACTTTACAATGCACTTTTTTCAGTTTTTAAAGATATTTTATTTAACCAATTACATGTAATAACAATTTTCTGAATAAGTTTTTTGAAGTTATATGCTCCAAATTGTCTCCCTATCCCTTCTCAGTGGTTATATGTGTATTGTTGCACAAAACATATGTTCATATTGTTCATTTTTGTAAATGAATAATCATAAAAAATGAAAACTCAAAATAAACTAAAATGAAAAACAGCATGCTTTTATAACATACTATTGCAGTTGTTCTTAAAAAAGACAAGAATTCGCCATTTGACAAAAACTGCTGGGAAAATTGGAAAACATTTGCACACAGGCCAGCATCTCACACCACATACCAAAATAAGGTCAAAATGGGTAAATGATTTAGACATAAAGGGTGATAATCATAAGTAAATTAGGGAAACATGGGGAAATTGACTTGTCAGATGCATGGATTAAAGAACAGTTTTGATCAAATAAGAGACCAAGAGGATCATGGGAAATGAAATGAACAATTTTGATTACATGAAATTAAAAAGATTTTGAACAAACAAAACCAACACAGCCAAAATTAGAAAGCAGGCAGGATACTAAGAAATAAAAATTTCACAGCAAGTTTCTCTGATAAAGACCTAATTTCTCAAATATATAATTGAACAAAATTTACAAAAGTAAGAGCCATTCCCCAACTGATAAATGATCAAAGGATATGAAGAAGCAGTCTTCACAAAAAAGAAATCAAAGCTATCAATAAATATGGTTAAAATTGCTCATAGATTGTAGAAACACAAATTTAAACACTTATGTGGTACCATCTCACACCTATCAGATTGGTTAACATGACACAAAAGGAAAAGAACAAATGCTAAATGAAATATAGAAAAAGAGGGACACTAAAGCACTGTTGGTAAAATTATAATCTGCTCCAGCCATTCTGGAAAACAATTTTGCATTGGCTTTATCAGATATCATGATTACCACTCCTGCCTTCTTTCTATCAGTTGAGGCCCAGAAGGTCTTACTCCATCCTTTAATTCTGACCTTGTGGGTGTCAACCCGCCTCATGTGTGTTTCTTGAAGACAACATATGGTAGGGTTTTGGATTCTAATCCATTCTGCTATTCATCTACGTTTTATGGGTGAGTTCATCCCATTCACGTTCAAAGTTATGATTGTCATTTGTGGACTCTCTGGCATTTTGATAGCCTTCCCTAATTCTAACCTTTTCTTCTTCGGCTCTACCTTTTAGTCCAGTGATTTACTTTGAATCAGTGCCCCTTGTCCCCTCCCTTGATGTTTCCCTTTTTAGTCCCTCCCTTTTTCTTCCCTCCCCCTCCCCCCTCTCTTTCCCTCCCTTTTTGTTCTCCCTCTCCCCTTCCCCCCCTTGGTTTTCCCTTCTCCTTACCCTTGTTGGGTAAGATAGAATTCAAGATCCCAATGGATCTGGATGTTTTTCCCTCTCAGAGTTGATTTCCCTAAGATTGAGGTTTAAGTAACCCCACCCCCTCTTTTCCTCTCCTTCTTATAGGAGTTTTCTTCCCCTCCCCTTCCCATGTGAATCTTTGTGTGAGAACCATTATTCTATTTGGTCTTTCTTTACCCCCTATTTATACATTACATTTTCCCCATATGTTAGTATACATAGATTGATATAAATGTAGTCCTTATAGAAGAGAGTTTGAGTAAAAGAAGAAGATAACATTTTTCCCCTTTCCTTAATATTTACCTTTTCAGGTATTCCTTGCTCTTTGATTTTCGGTATCAAAGTTTCCACAGAGCTCTGGTCTTTTCTTTGCAAAAAGTTGGAAGTCTTCTATTTTGTTGAATGCCCATACTTTCCCTTGGAAGTATATAGTCAGTTTTGCTGGGTAGCTGATTCTTGGTTGGAGACCCAGCTCTCTTGCCTTTCTGAAGATCATGTTCCATGCCTTACGATCATTCAGAGTAGAACTTGCAAGGTCTTGTGTGACCCTGATTGGTATTCCTTTATATCTAAATTGTCTTTTTCTGGCTTCCTGTAGGATTTTTTCTTTTGTTTGATAGCTTTGGAATTTGGCAATTACATTCCTGGGAGTTGTCTTTTGGGGGTTTAGTGTAGAAGGTGTTCTGTGAGCTCTGTCAGTGGATGTATTGCCCCCTTGTTCTAGAATCTCTGGGCAATTTTCTTTGATTATATCTTGTATCACCATGTCCAGTTTGGTGTTTATTTCTGGCTTTTCTGGGAGTCCAATTATTCTTAAATTTTCTCTTCTCCCTCTATTTTCCAGATCTATCACCTTGTCAGTGAGATATTTTATGTTCTCTTCTAATTTCTTGGTGTTTTGGCTTTGCTTTATTAGTTCTTGCTTTAAAGCCTGGTTTTCTTTTACAGTTTGGTCAAACTGGTTTTGTAGATGCATGAATTTCTTTTGCATTATTTCCCACTTTTCCTCCCAGAGGGCTTCCATCTTTTTGGTCATTTCTGATTCAAATTCTTCATGGGTTTGTGGAGAGTTTCTATTTCCTTTGGAAGATTTTGGAGAATTTTCTTGTATATCTTCTTCTATCTGCTCTGTATTTTGTATTTTGGCTCCATAGAATGTGTCCAAAGTCGCCCCTTTCTTCTTATTTTTCTTGGTATTTTGGGGCTTCTGTGCTTCTGTGGAGTTTGTCATCTCTGAATGTGGAGGATTAGCTTTTCTTATCTCTGTCTGGTGATCAGAGGCTTTAGTCCTGGGCAGATGGTTCTATGAGCTTTCCCTGGGTTAAACTGAATATGCCTCACTGGAACTGGAATGGAAGGGTCAGACCACGAGGCCACACTCTCCCCCCGGCTCGCTTTCAGGAAGTTGCCTTCAGAATCGCTGGCCGTGAGGCTGTTTCCTCGGCCTGCGGGGGGATGGGCTGCAGCTTTCCCAAGCTCTAGGGCAAGGACTTTCACTGAGACTTGGATAGCAGGATCCAGCCCGTGAGGCTGTCTTGCCCGCCCTGAGGGTTGCTGTTGTTTAGACCAGCTCTCTGCAGCAGAAGCCCCAGGCAGTAACTTTCACTGGGACTCGGGTAGAAGGCCCTGAGGGTTCTGCTCTCTGAGCCCGGCTGGGCTGCGGCTTCCGGGAGCCTTGGACTCTGCGCTCCTACCCCTGAGGTCCGAGTGATCTCGGGTTCTGGCTTTTGAGGGGAGCCGTACCTTTTGAACCGGGTCCAGGTCCAGGAGGAGGGTTCCCAGGGTCTGTGCTGTTGATCGTTTTGAATTTCGGCGCCTTAGGAGCTTATAGTTTGAGATCGGTCGGGAAGGGTTTTCTGGAGATTTGAGCTTTAGCTTTCTCTAAGCCGCCATCTTAACCGGAAGTCTGGAAAACAATTTTGAACTAGTCCCAAAGGGCTTAAATAAAATTGTGCCTCCCTTTGTCTTATAATACCAGTACTGGTCTGTATAAAGACAAAAGACCTACCTGCACATACAAAAAACATTTTATAGCAGCTCTTTTTATGGTGGCAAAGACTTTGAAGTTAAGGGGATGTTATTTGAAGAATGGCTGAACAAGTTATGGTACATAACTGTGATGAATACTATTGTGGTAAACAGGATGGTTTCAGAAAACCTGGAAGATTTATAAGAACTGATGAAAAATGAAATGAGCAGAACTGGGAGAATATTGTATATAGTAACAGCAATACTGTAACTATGAGCAATTGTGAAAGTGGATTCTGATCAAGACAATAATCCAAGGCAATTCCAAAGGATCCACGATGAAAATTGTTATCCAACTCCAGATTGCTGATTGGTACATACTTTTTTCACTTTTTTTTTGTTTAAAATGTTTTTTTTCTAATATGGCTAATATGGAAATATATTTTATATGACTTGCTATAAATAAAATTAATCTTGGAGACTCTACTAAATTTATAAGTATTTATTAGTAAAGAGAAAGAAAGAGAGAAATAGATAAATATGTTTTCTAGCCTTTCTAACTTCAAGTAGGACCAGGTCCCAGATTCCAGCCCAGCATGGTCCCCTCCATGCTGTTGCTTGCCAGAGATGGCTACATAGCTGTATGTGGGTAGCTACATAGCTACATATGTATGAGCCCATGTGGGATGGCTTAGAGAATGGCTGAGAAAACAAGACAAGAGACCTGTGAGCTTCACATGCTGACTTTTCAAACCTCCCTTTAAGTCCTTCCCTGATCCTTCAATATCCTTCAATTGCCTCACATTATATCTTCTGGCCTCTGTGACCACCACCACACTGGCTGACCCAGGCACATGGCTCTGACTCCTATGGTGTCTCTGATACACTGTGGTATGTTTTTGGGGAGACTAGGTTGGAGATCTCCCAGATATTTAATTCATATACTATCCCACTCTGAGAGACCAGCATGTTAAGCCTCCCCACTTTTGGTTCTTCAGGAGATTAACATGTCAGTCTCTCCAGTGAATCATACCACATACAGAGTCTGTACATTTAGTATTTTCTCATCCAGATGCATAAAGAACACAAAAGATATGGAGGGAGTTACTACAATTTGGGTAATTTAAAAAAAGAAAGAAAGAGGAGAGAAATAAAAGGATTGAGGTGCATTGACAAAGGGCATTAGGGGTGCATCCCCCTTTTTGGCATAAGTATTTACAATCAGGCTAAATGGAAGACTCATTTGCCCCCTCAGTTCAGTTCATTATATCCAAAGGTTCACGCTGAATCTCATAATGTAGTGTTTGACTTCTGCAAGCATCCTTACAGCATCTTCTCCAGAAGATTTGCTGTCCTGGTCCAAGGTATTGGTAATATCTTTTTCTAAAATTGCTTTAAAAACATCTTAGTCTTTGGAGTTTTAGGATAATTCACACTTCACATGTTTAACTAATATATCACTCACCTTCTTAATCAGAGGGGGAAGGACAGATGGATGGAGAGAATTTGGAACTCAAATTAAAAAGAATTTAATGTTAAAAAATAATCTTTTTTAAACCTGAAAAAACAAGGTCACTAAACTCTAATAAATAAATAAATAAATAAATATATCCAGATGATGAGATTCTAATAGCCCTTTGGCAACATATTCTAAGGTCAAAGCTCTGGCTAATAAATCCTTTATCATCTAAATTCTTCATACTTAGTTTGAACTTATTTTGCTTTAAGCTATCTTTTGGTGGTTACCACTCTAAAGGGTGCAGAAATTTATTTTGTTTCCCTATACCCTCTTACATAAAATTAAATGATGTTAGGTTCTTTTACTTTTCTATATTGGTCAGATTTTCCCAATTTAAATGATGAATCTGTTTGAGAAGCTTTTTTTTTTCCTGAACTGTGTCGAAACTCTCCCTGTGATTTGGATCCCAGATACTTAGTTGGGAAAATGACAATATGTTGGGAGATATTACATGTTTCCTCCATCTTACACTCCTATTTATGCCTTCTAGCATTGTACCTGTTTTCTTCCCTAGTCATCTATGTTTACCTCAATTGCAGATGAAATAGACTGATATTGAGGTAGTATAGCGCAGTAGGACTGATTGATTTGGAAACAGAGATCCTTGAATGAAACCCTTACTCTACCTATATGATTTTGGGCATGTCTCTCAATTTCTTTATCTGTCAAATGAGAGGGTTAGATTGGATGCTCTATAAAGTTATAGTCACCTTTAGATCTATGATATTTAACTTGCACTAGAGTAGATTCCTTAGCTTATGTAGTTTTCTCCATAAGTTTTCTATTTAGTACGTGTATAACCTGAACATTTCTTTTCTTTTTTTTTCCAATTAATTTGAATCTGAAACTATGTTAGGCTCTCCTCACAACTGGATATATTCAGTGATGAAAATGTTAAATCCAGAGACTTGTGGAATGTCATTTGCTATATGCATCAATACTTCCTTCCCCTAGTTATCTATTAAATAATCAATCAAGTCTTAAAATAAACCTTGACCAAACCTTTTTTTTTTAATTTTATCTTTTTAGTTAATTAAATAAGATATTTTCCCATGGTTACATGATTCATGTTCTTTCCCTCCCCCTCTCCTCTCCCCTCCCATAGCCAACTAGCAATTCTACTGGATTTTACATGTATCATTGTTCAAAACCTATTTCCAAATTATTAATATTTATAATAGAGTGATCATTTAAAGTTAACCTCCATAATCATATTGCCATCAAACCATGTGATCAATCATGTTTTTCTTCTGTGTTTCTCCTCCCACAATTCTTTCTTTGGATGTAGATAGCATTCTTTCTCATAAGTCCTTCAGGATTGTCCTGAATCATTGCATTGCTGCTAGTAGAGAAGTCCATTATGTACGACTGTGCCACAGTGTATCCATCTCTGTGTACAACATTCTTCTGGTTCTGCTCCTTTCACTCTGCATCAATTCCTGGAGGTCTTTTCAGTTCACATGGAATTCCTCCAGTTCATTATTTCTTTCAGCACAATAGTATTCCATCACTGACATATACCACGATTTATTGAGTCATTCCCCAATCGATGGACACCCCCCTCATTTTCCAGTTTTATTTTTGTCACCACAAAGAGTGTGGCTATAAATATTTTTGTATGTCTTTTTCCTTGTGATCTCTTTGGGGTACACCAAAGGGCAGACAGTTTTTTAGTGCCCTTTGGGCATAGTTCCAAATTGCCTTCCAGAATAGTTGGATCAATTCACAACTCCACCAGCAGTGTATTAGTGTCCCAATTTTGCCACATCCCCTCCAACATTTATCACTTTTCTTTGCTGTCATATTGGCCAATGTGCTAGGTGTGAGATGGTACCTTAGAGTTGTTTTGATTTGCATTTCTCTGATTATAAGAGGTTTTGAACACTTTTTCATATGACTTTTCTTTTTTTTAATCCTTATTTGCTAAAAGGCCTATGCAAATGGATTAAGGGACTTGTCAAGGATTACCCAGCAAGGAAGTTTCTGGGTTCAAATCTGAATCCAAGTCCTCCTCACAACCAAATCTGGTGCTCTATCCACTAATTCACCTAACCACCCCACCCTAGAAATTTCTAATAAAGAAAAGGAAGGATGACGTTGGGGTAGAATTTGGCATTTTATTCTCATTTTTCATTAAAAGGAAAGAGTGTTTTACAAGCTTGTGAGCTTGACTATAATTTCCATCAAATTCTAGATCAGATTCTTAAATGGATGAATCATGACAATATTTTCTCATTTGATAAAAACTTGTTAAATATATAATAACAGCTAGTTAATTAAGGGGATGCCATTTGGTATACTATGCCAGGATTTCAATGAAATATTTGGTGAAATTTTTCATGATATCCATGTGCACACATTGGAGGCATAATCTAGATTACTGGGTTCAATTTTTTTTGGCCATACATCCTATCAGGTCCTTTTTTACCCACTGTCCACGTTGTCATCACTTGTCAATATGGGAGAGGTTTTGCTGCCCTTCTGGAATAAGAATATGGGGGGTAGAGTACATTAGAGTACCACTATAAGTAATTAAATGAGTCTTACAATTCTGAACTGAAGTAACTATAGAAAAATAAGAGTAATTAATAAAAACAGATTAGGCAAAAAGTTGATGCTCATTATAGAACATTACAGATTCAGAATAGAATGGGTAACTGATGAAATGTAAGATTTCAAAGAATGAAGGTTTTGTTCCTATTACTGACCATAGTCCATCTCCATAACTATCAAGATATAAAAACTATAAAAAGAGACTTCCAGGTCACTTGATCAACATGAAGGAGTACTAGACATTTTCTCCAACACACACAACTTTTCAAACCTCTCCAAGATAGGAATTTACAGAAGATAAAGGAATTTCAAACCCTTGTTTTTCTTTCTCTCAGTACTAAAAAAGCAGATACTCATTCTGCCTGAAACAGTACAGTACTAGTACTGCATGTTTAGCTTAGCCAGAGGACTGAAGAATGGAGAAATCTGGGGCAGAATGTATGAATACAGCAATGAGACACTCTTCCTAAGCAAACAGATAGGGATAATTCTGTTCCCCCAGAAGTCATCTGGGCCAAAGACTGAGGCCATTGAAATGTGAATTGCTTAGTGTGAGAGAAGGCTGAGGCATCTTTGAGATCCAGTCCCCAATAATATCAAAAGAGAAGGGTTCATAAAGTGAATGGTAGAGGAAGATAAGGAAAACTAAAATTACTAACGATCTTAGAAGGGAGAATAGTTAAGGATCTCAAGCATAAGCACTTAATCCAGCACTGAAGATATTAATAAAAGGGAATATATCCTCCAGATGGAGTAAAAAAAGTCCAGATATTTGTGAATAAATGAATGAACTTGTGAATAAATAAATAAACACTGTAAGAAAAATGAAAATAAATCAATACCTGAAAAAGAAGAGGATCCTTTGAATCCTAAAAAGAACATAGAACTACATAAGGGTATTCCTAAATAGTTTGAAAGGGAAATAAAAATGGTAAAAGCAGAATTTATGGTTTCTACAACAGAACTAATAGAATAGGAAAACTTGAATCCATAGTGGCAAATCTCACTGAAGAAATATAAGAGAAAATAACTGAGTGGGAATGAAGTGCACAGAAGTGAAGGGCAGTTTGAAAGAAGAGAAGCAAAAAGCAGCAATATTAAAAGAAAGAATTATTTCCTTGCAAGCAAAATATACTGATCTTGAAGATAGGATGCACAGAGACAACTTAAGGATTATAAGTCTTCTAGTCATGACATGACTGCAAGAAATGATACATTAAAACTGTTGAACCTTCAATCTTCAGGTAAGGCTGTTTCAGTGCAAAAGAGGCATTAGATTTTGGTTGTTGGATCCTGTACTTTTTTCTGGGTCACCTGCCCATCTCAGCTTGTAAGGAGATGGACCATGGAAGCCAAGGTCTCAGTAAGGGCATCGCTGCTCTGTTACCTTAATAGGATGTCATCTATGCCAGAGCCAAATGAGAAGGCTAAGCAAAAGAGAATCCAAGTACTTTTTACACAGATTATGCACTAGGGCAGAAATATTTAAATAGTCCATAGGGAGGCAGGTGAAAATACACTGTATCTCCTTTTAAGTAAAGGCAAATTGCAAGTAACTGGAGTACCATAAAGATGGAATAAAACATATTTGCAAGATCAACCTACTGAAGAATCAAGTATCTGTGACTAATTAGATATCATTTTTGAGGTCCACAGAATTAGGGAGGGGAGTGTTCACAGAGGGGAGTTATTGCAATGAAATGACAGAAATCTATCATCAAGAACCATTGGTCCTTTCCTGGCTTTTTAATAGGCCAAGGACTATTATAGGAAGAGACAGTTTGATAAAGATTTCCTTCCCTTTCAGGGTCCCAGTTAATTGTTCCTTACCTTGCCTGAGGTGTTGCTCGGGTGTTAACTACTTTGCAGGGCAAAGGAAGTTCTATAGGGTTCCATTTGGTTAATGTTAACTGATGCAACTAACTTGATTAATAACCTCCTATCAGCCTAGATGCTGAAGGAGCAAATTAGTTATTGCTCCACTTTAACACAATGATGAAGAAGATTGTTCTCAGTAGAGCTGAAGTACAGCAAATGGCAGAATATCCACATGGTTTAGAACTGGGCCAACCAGTTTGGAGATCCTGACTGGCAGCCCTCAGTGGCAATCACTGAAACTAGGAAAGGTCCAGGGTGACCATACCAATGATGAGGGGAGACAGAGACAGGCTTATGGGAAAGTTCACTAAGCCATGATGTAGATAATTAGATGGAGCAGTATTTTAATAGCAGTTCCAGAGTGCCTGATCCCACAGGCATCCTAGGATGAGAGTGAGTGTCAGGGTAAGGAAATGCTGACAGATGGATGTGAGGGTAGAGTTGAGGCAATTGTTATGTGGTGGGGGGAGATTTAGGGTTCACTCCCGGAACTCTACTTCATAAGGTCAGCAGTTTCCTCTCTAGAAAAAGCAAAGAGCTCAGCCCTTCCCTTTCTGACCCACATAGTGGGTCCATGAAACTGTGAGATTTAAAATGGTTGAGGTCTTACACTGTAGTGGTTAAAATAGTGGAAGATATAGATTGTAATAGATATAAGAGAGGGTGAGTAAGTTTGACTGCAGAAATATGTTTTCTACTGTGTCTTGGTTTTATATAAATATAAGATGGTCGCCAGGGAATATATTCCCAATTTATGAATATCCCCAAGCCAACTGGGTTTTATAGAGAAATTTAATTTATAATACACTGATTAATCAATAGAAAAAGAGAGAAAGTAAGAAAGGAATAAGAATGAATAAATCAGTCAGTTGGTTTTATCACTCACCCAAGATCTCTCTAGGTAAGGCTTCTCATGCCAACCTCAGGCTCCACCTTCAAGAGAGCCTCCTTTCAAGAAATGTTTCCAGAGAATTCTCCTCCTGAGTTCTTCTTCCACAGCCTCCTTCAAGACCTCTCCAGCAGCTCTCCCTCCAGGACCTCTCTCCTCTCAGACCTCCTCCAGAGCATCAACTTCCTCTCAGTCCTCAGACCCTGCTATCTTTAAGCAAACAATCTAAGTTCCCTCCCCTCAGTTCTCACATCTACCAATCACTGTCAATGTCTCCCCTGTGCCAATGATGACTCTAGTTTAACCCAGGACCTCCCAGAGGTCTGACCCCTTTGCACATGTCTATTGAAGGTCATATTCTCAAATAAATAAATCTTGATCTTTGCTGCAGCCCTTCCTAAATCCTGTTACTCTGAGTAGGGTGGAGATTGTAGTTTCCAAGACCTGGTTCTGTCATTCCAAGTATCTCTATTGTATCAATTCTAAAATCAATCATGACTCAAAGAACTTCCTGTTCTATGCTTAAGCATAGGTCAAAGCCCTTTCCATTGTTTAGCAAAAGATTTCTGTCCTAAAGTAGTCTTAAGTAGGGAGGAGAAGGATCCTCCCATGCCAAGGAGTTTCATATTCCAATAGAGTTCTTACTATTAGTAGGAAATTTTTTCAAGTATGAAATTTCCCAATGGGGAAATTTCCAACATTCATAAGTCTAAGAAATTTTAAGGTTTACAAACTGATGGTGAGATGAGGCTATCAATTATTATCACTCTTAGCTACAAAGACTGGGTAGCTCCTCAAGATTCCTAGAGATGGGCCAAAAGTTCCCGGTCATCTAAGACTTCCTAAACAGTTGGACCTTGCCTAATGAGAGGCAGGAGGGAGGTTATGTAGGTGGCCAGGGTTCCTCTGAGGAAATATTGGCAGATGCCAGTGTGCATGGGGTATCTATTCTAGGGCTGGCATTTGTCTTGCATAGACTTACTGTGCCATGATAATTTTTCAGAACAAGATCTGTCTCTCCTTCAAGACAGTTCATTCTAATATGACCCGGGCATTCAGGACAGTAGCAATGAGGTATGTTATTTTCTAGACCATAAGGGCACAACTTAGAATGAGAAAGGTGTTGGTATTTTTTTTACCCTAGATGCCATTTATTACTTTGTATAGGAGGGGCTGGAGAGGGCTGGATAGGTAAGAAAATATGGTTGGTCTCTTGGAGCATTTGGGCTGTCTATGCATACAGTGGTGGTGACAAAGATGTTACTCTCTCTGCAGGCATCAGTCCATGATGGTCACCTCGTAACCCTCCATAAAGGTTTGTAGCACTTTGATGGGGTCCATCTCTGTGACAATGACTTGGGCACCAAAGCTCCAAAGAACCTGAGCACAGCCTTTGCCCACATCACCTTAGCCTGCTACCATGTTTGATGCCATCAATGAGGGGCTCACGGTAGCCATTCAAGTTGTCAGATTCGCTCTTGGTAACAGAATCATTCGCTTTCAGAATTCCATTAGTCTTCATCTTGCATCTTGTGATGTCTGTGGTGGTCTCCTCTGAGATGCCTTAGATGCTCTTCAGAAACTCAGGGTATTTGGTGTGAAGGAGGTTGGTGAGGTCCCCACCAGCATCCAGGATCATATTGAATGGCTGCCTATCCTTGAAATAGAGGATCTGCTCAGTGCACCAGAGATATTCTTTATATGTTTCTCCATTCCAAGCAAAAACAGGAATGCCCATTTGGGGCAATGGCAGCTGCTGCAAGGTCCTGAGAAGAGAAAATATTGCAATTCCACCAGTGTCTTAATGAGGACAGCTGTTTTCAGTCATGTGGAGCCAGCCAGCAATCTGGGCGCCATCAGTGGCTTGGAGTCTCAGTACATGATAGGAAATATATTTTAATAAGACCTTTTTGAATAGAAGTAATTGATGATGATGCTGTAGAATGAATGTTAGTTTTGACCTTTAGGTCCTGTTTCTTCGTATCAGTTTAGATCAATTAGTATGGTAGCAATATGTTGACCTGCAAATAGATTTATTAGGGGATAAGTTCAATGTATGATGTGAGTAAAATACCTTAATATGTTTGAGAAGTTAGTAATATGGTTTATTGAGTTTATAAATTTATTAGTAAAAGTATTGAGTTTTGTTCCAATTGGAAGGCCTAACATGGTGCTGATAATTTGGTTATGGTGGATATAGTTATGGTAATTGATGATATAGGTGGGATGTTGATTGTTAAGAAAAATCCTGCAAAAATGCTTCCTTTGGCCAGTCCTATAATAGGATTGATTAGGTTTGGATTATTTTCATTGATTATTGAGATGGGTATGAAGGGTAGGTTACCTAGAAGAACGTAATAGAGAATTTGTAAACTACAGATGGCGGTAAGGGAGGTAGCAATTAGTGTTATTATTAGGGCTCCTGAATTTGTGTATGATGTATTTATGGCTTCAAGGATTGAGCCTTTTGAGTAAAAGTCAGCTAGGAATGGAGTGTCTCTTAGTACTAAGCAGATGATGTAATAGGTAGTGTATTAAATAAACCACCCATTTTTTGAATATCTTGTTTGTCATTCTCTCAAAGTTTCATCAGGCTGGGCAATTCATTCTCTGCTATGTTCCTAGGGAGCCAGGCTGATGTCAGTGTCTTGGTAGGGCAGTTTGTCAGACATATTGTGGCCTCCTCTGGAATTATCTAATGACTCAGTAAAGGGTACCAAGTGGTGACTTCACAGATAGGGATGATGAGGCCACAGGAAGGCTGAAGTGGGAGGTGGGAGGGGGAGGTAAAATAGTGGGAGGAGGGGATAGTATTATGATAGCCACTGGGGGCAGCAAATTCGGCTTAGTGTTCTAAGCTATGTGGGGACTTAAGGGTCCTGGGATATTTTAGCCATTTGATGTACCTCAGCTCAGCTAGAAATAATCTTCATCCCTATGACTTGGATGCTAGTGAACTTAAATGGATGAGATTGGGAAAATGTAATTCAAGTGATCACTACATATACTAGTGTGTGCAAGAGTCTCTGGGGAAGAAATGGAGGTGCCCTCAGTAAATAAAAGGGTAAGAAGAGTAATTTGAGGGTATAATTTCAAAAACAACAGTTAGAATCCCAAGGCAAACTGTTCAGTCTCACATTAAAGTAAGTCTATCCTCTAATCACTCATTATGAAGTGGCAAGAGTTGAACGGTCCTATGAAGACCTACAATATATAAAAACAACAGCAAAAAAGATCACATTCAGCATAGGGGTTTGGAATGCTAAAATAAGAAATCAAAAGGTAATTAGAATAACAGGCAAGTTTGGGTTTGGAGTAAAAAATGAAGCCTGGCATTAGACTCATTTAGTTTTGCCAGGATAACTCACTGGTCATAGAGACCACTTTTCCAACAACACAAAAGGCAGCTCTACTCATGGACATCATCAAATGGTCAATATTGAAATCAGATTAGAGAAGCTTTGTGTAGTCAGCTAAAACAGGACCTGGTCTCAGCTATGGCTTAGATCATGGGCATCTTATGGCAAAATTCAAATGTAAACTGAATAAAGTTAGGGAAAATCATCAGACCATATGTGTATGACCTAAATAACATCCCTTATGAATATGAATATTAAATAAAAGTGATGAATAGATTTAAGGGATTAGATCTGGTAGACAGAATGCCTGAAGAACTCTGGTGAGAGGTTCGCAATATTGTACAGGAGGCTCTAACAAATATTCCAAAGAAAAAGAAGAGAAAAGAAAGTAAAATGGTTATCTGATGAGGCTTTACAAATAGTTGAAGAAAGAAGGAAAGCGAAAGGGAAAGATATACCCAACTGAATGCAGAAATCCAAGGAATAGCAAGAAGAGATAAGAATGCTATATTAAATATGTAGTAAAGGAAATAGAAGAAAATAACAGAATGGGAAAAACAAGAAATTTCTTCAAGAAAATTTGAGAAATCAAGGGAATGTTTCATGCAAAAATGGACATATTTTAAGAAAAGACAAAAATGGCAGGGACTGAACAGAAGCAGACAAGATTAAGAAGAGCTGGTGAGAATATACAGAATATACAGAGGAATCATATAATAAAAATCTTATTCTCAGCTTTGTGATAAGTACCAGATTTCTTTGTAAAAGAAATATAGTCATATATATGCCAGAAAAGAATAAAGCATAGAAGAACTGTCAACCAATATTATTAATGAATAATGATTCAAACATTTTAATAAAATCCAGTTAAACAGAATATAGTGATTCATTCAAGGAATCAAATTAATCATGACCAAACTGAATACAGAGTAAGAATACAAGGATAGCTCAACATTAGGAAAACAATTATTATAATTAATCATGTTAAAATAAAAACATCCAAAGCTACATGATTACCACAATAGATACTGAAAAAATCTTTGACAAATTACAATACTTACTTATGATTTTAAAAAAATCTTTACAAAGTATTAGCATAGAGGGAGTCAATTTCATTAAAAAGTATCTAAAATCAAAACTAAAAATCATATTCCATAAAAATATATTACAACTTTTCTCAACAAATACAGGTACAAACTAAAGACTTCTACTCTCCTCACTATTATTTTATATATTTATGTAAATGCTATCAATACAATAAGACAAAATAAAGAAATTAAAGGCATTTAGATAAACAAAGAAGAGGTAAAACTATCCTTATTTGCTGATGACAGGATCATTTATCTAGAAATTCCCATGGAATGAGGAAATCTATTACTCAAAAACTGCACACAAAATAAACCCTCAAAAATCAATATAATTTCTATATAATAAAAACAAAACCCAAATAAAACAATAGAAATCCTATTCCTAATAATGACAAAATGCATAAAAATATCTGTGGATTGATTTAACAAACCACAAAAAATACTTAAATTTGATTACAAAAGTCACAATAAAGAAATAAAGGAGCAGAGCCAAGATGGTGGAATAGAAGCATGGAAAGCTCAAACCAGTATAATAATCCTCTCCAACCAACCTTAAAATAATGCTTCAAAATGAATATTTGGGTGAAAGAACCAGCAAGGAGACCGAGTAAAACAACTTTCCTACAGAGAACAACCTGAAAGGTAGATAGAGAGCACCTGGGGCACTGGGGTGAGAAGGGAGCATAACTCATAGAAGACCACACAAAGCTGTACCAGCAAGCCAACAGCAATCCCTCCCCACCCCACATCTTTTATTTCAGGATCTGAACCTAGGTCCAAGCCAATGTTGAGACCCTAAAAATCTGAGCTAATAGCAGTGCAACCCCATGCATACCCCTTAAAGTTCTAAACCCCAGGCCAAGGCTGCTATTAGGCTCTAAACCCAAGGGCAGGGCTGTCTGTGGCATGCCTGGCTGCTGCAAGCCCAGGGAGAGACTCTGAGCCCCTACCCAAACCCAAACCAAGATCCTACACCCCAGCACAAGGCAGTCAGCAAGGTGCCTAGCTTATGCAAGCCTAAAGAAGAGCCCTCTTCTAACCCTGCAGTGAGGTCCTGAGTCTTAGCAATCTTAGAATCTTAGGAAATCTACCCAGTATGCCTGGTCTTTGCAAGAGAAGAGCAAGGCCCAGAACTCCTACCCAAGCTCAAGGCAAAGGTACAAGCTCCAAGACTAAGCAGCCCATAGTGTGCCTGATCTGATCAAGCCCAGAGTAAGACCAAAAGACCCTCCCCAAGCCTGAGACTAGATCCTGAGCCCCAGAAGATGGTAGCTCACAGTGCACTGAGCTCTTCAAGTCATCAGCAATGCCAGGAGGTGATTGAATCAGCAGTGGGAGGTGACTCCTAGACCATGGGTCATCATATCACCTTGGAAGAAATGAAACTTGCAGAATTCAGAAATGGAGCTAAGGGTAGCAACAAGAAAAAACATAAAGTTTAGGAGAGTGCTCCCATTCCTTAAGAACAGAGCCCATTTTTAAGCTAAATGTGAAAAATCAAGAAAAAAAAGCTAAGAAAATGAGCAAACATTAAAAAAAACCTAACTAACTAATTAATTAACTAACTAACTAACTATCTATATCTATATTTATATCTATATTATGGAGACAAAGAAGAACAAGGCACACAAACAGTAAGGGGAAGTAAAAGCAAAGCAAATACACATAAAACTTCAAAAAATATGAATTGATCTAAGGCTCTGGAAGATCTTAAAAAGGATTTTTTAAATTAATCAAGAGCAGCAGTGGAAAAATGGGAAAGAGAAATGAAAGCAATGCAAAGCATATTTGACAAAAAGGAAAAAGAGGCACAAAAATCCAATGAAGAAAATAGTTTTTTTTTTAAAGCAGAATTGACCAAATGGAAAAAAGAGGTTCAAAAGCTTTATGAAAGAAAATTATTTCTTAAAAATTAGAATTGGACAACTAGAAGTTAATGATTTCATGAAACATCAAGAAACAATAAAACAAAATCAAAAGCATGAAAACAAAACAAAATGTGAAATATCTCTGAAAAAAAAACTGAACTGAAAAATAGATACTCGAGAGACTAGTTAAAAATTATGGGACTACCTGACAGTTGTAATTTTTAAAAAAAGCCAAGATATCATAACATAAGAAATGATCTAACAAACTGCCCTAATATTCTTGAATAAGAGAGTAAAATAGAAATTGAAGGAATCCACAGATCATCTCTGGAAATAAAATCCCCAAATGACAACATAGAAATATTAGAGCTAAATTTACAAGCCAGAATTACCTATCCAGAAAAACTGAGTAAATTCTTTGATGGAAAATAAATGGTCATTTAACAAAATAGGAGATTTCTAAGCATACCTGATGAAAAAAAAAACAGAACTAAACAGAAATTTTGATATTCAAACACAAGATCTGAGAGATGTCTTGGTAAATAAATAAATAAGAAAGAGAAATTTTTAAAGATTCAACAAGGTCAAACTGTTTGTATTCTTATATGGAAAGATATTTGTAATTCTTAAAATTTTCATCAGTATTAAAATAATTAGCAGGTGTATACATAGATAGAGGGTGTGGGAGTAAGCAGATTAGGATGACATACAAAAATATCAAAGGGTGAAAAAGTGTATTGCACTAAGAAAGGGAGAGGTGGAATGGGGGTAAATTATCACACCTAAAGAGGCCTGAAAAATTATTACAGTGGAGGGGAGGATAAGGGTGATGGCTGGGAATGCTTAGCCTTACTTTCATTGTAATTGGCTCAGAGAGGGAATAATAATCATACTCATTCAGGTTAGAATCCTACTTTACCCCATAGAAAAATAGGAAAGGAATAAGATAAGGGGGTAATAGAAGGAAGGTAGAAGTAGGAGGTGGTAATTAAAAGAAAAATACTTGTGAGGAAAGAAAAAAGAGAAAGGGCAAGATCCAAAAGGGAAAATAATATGGAAGAGAATACACAAATGGTAATCATAACTGTGAATATGAATGGGATGAACTCACCCACAAAATGGATGCAAATAGCAGAGTGGATTAAACACCAAAATTCTATGATATGCTGTTTACAAGAAACACATTTGAGGCAGGGAGATATACATGCAGAGTAAAGGTAAGGGGCTAGAGCACAATTTATTGTGTACCATCTTAAGTAAAATAAGCAGTAGCAGTAATCATGATTTCAAGCCGAGCAAAAGCAAAAATTGATATAATTAAAAGAGATAAGGAAGGAAATTGCATCTTGACAAAAGATCCTATAAATAATAAAATAATATCAATACTAACCTAAATAATCTAATGCTAAAAAAAGGTGGATCAAAGGACAAATTATGAAAATAATCAATAATTTCATAAAGGAGAATGACAATGAGGTGACAATATATAAAAATTTATGGGGTAAAGCCAAAGCAACAGGGCAAAATTTATATTTTAAATGCTTACATCAATAAAATAGAGAAAAAGCAGATCAACAAATTGTACATGCAACTAAAAAACTAGAAGAACAAATTAGATTTAAAAAAGGAAAGAAGAAAATCAAATAATCAGCATCAAAAAATGAAAAGGGTAATCATCAGGAGCTATTTTGCCACATTACATGTCAATAAATCTGATAATTAAAGTGAAATTGATGAATATTTACAAAAAATATTAATTTGTGTAGGTAAACAAGAGAGGAAATAGAATACCTAAATAATCCCATCTCAGAAAAATAAAATGAAACCATCAATTCACTCACTAAGAAAAAATCCCAGGTTCAGATAGATTATCAAGTGAATCTTATCAGACATTTAAAGAACACTTAATCTCAATACTATATGAACTATTTGGGGAAATGGTCAGAGAAGGAACACTACCTAATTCTTTTTTATGACACAAATATGATACTATTACCTAAGCCAGGAAGAGCAAAAGGAGAGAAAGGAAATTACAGGACCATTTCATTAATGAATATAAATGCAAAATTTTAAATAAAATACTAGCAAGGAGACTACAGCAATATGTTATAAGGATCATTCACTATGACCAGGAGGGACTTATACCAGGAATGCAGAGATTTAATATTAAGAAAACTAACAGCATAATTGACCACATGAATAAGCAAACTAACAGAAACCACATGATTATCTCAATAGATGCAGAAAAAGCCCTTGACAAAAAACAACATCCATTGCTATTAAAAACAGTAGAAAGCATGGGAATAAATGGGTCATTTCTTAAAATAATAAGAGTATCTGCCTAAAACCATCAGTAAGTATCATCTGCTATAGGGATAAGTTAGAAGATTCCAAATAAGATCAAAGGTAAGCAAGGATGCCTCTTATCACCACTATTATTTAATATTATACTAGAAATGCTAGCTTTAACAATAAGAAAAGAAAAAGAAACTAAAAAATTAAAGTAGGACATGAAGAAACTAAACTATCACTCTTTCCAGATGATATGATGGTATACATAGAGAATCCTAGAGAATCAACTAAAAACTAGTTGAAATAATTAATAACTTTAGCAAAGTTGCAGGATACAAAATAAACCCACATAAATCATTAGTATTTCTACATATTACCAACAAAGTTCATAAGCAAGAGATAGAAAGAAAAATTCCATTTAAAATAACTCTAGGCAATATAAAATACTTGGGAATCTACTTACATAGACAAACAAAGGAATTATATGAATGCTATTACAAAATACTTTTCATGCAAATAAAGTCAGATTTAAATAATTGGAAAAACATTAATTGCTCATGGGTAGGCCAATCCAATGCAATAAAATGACAATTCTAACTAAATTAATTTACTTATTTAGTGCCATATGAATCGAACTACCAAATAATTTTTTATAGAACTAGAAAAAATAATAAAATTCATCTGAAAGAAAAAGATGAAGAATGTCAAGGAGATTAATGAAAAAAAATGTTAAAGAAGGTGGCCTACCAGAACTGTACTATAAAGAAATAATCATCAAAACAATACTGGCTAAGAAATAAGATGATAGATCAGTAGAGAAGATTAGATACACAATATACAGAGATAAATGACCTTCAAAACCTAGTGTTTAATAAACCCAAAGACTCCAGATTTTGGGAAAAAAATCACTATGTAACAAAAACTGCTGAGAAAACGGAAAAAATGTATAGCATAAACTAGGTAGAGACCAATATCTCACATCCTATGTCCAGAAAAGGTTAAAATAGGTATATAATTTCTATATAAAGAGTGATACAATGAGTAAATTAGTGGAACTTAGAATAGCTCACCTGTCAGATCTATGAAGGAGGGATGAATATGACAAAACAAAAAAGTAGATAGCATTATAAGATATAAAAGGAATAATTTTCATTATATTAAGCTAAAACGTTTTGTACAATCAAAACTTTTGTAACAAAGGGAAAGAAGTAGCTAAGAAAAAAATTTTATAACAAATTTCTCTGATAAAGGTCTAATTTATCAAGTCTATAGAAAACTAAGTTAAATTTATAAGAACACAAACCATTCTGCAACTGACCAATGGTCAAAGATTATGAATAAGCAATTTTTAGATGAAGAAGTCAAAGCTATGGATGATAACATGAAAAAAAATTCTAAATCACTCTTATTTAGAGAAATGCAAATTAAATCAACTTAGGTATACTACCTCACAACTTTCAGACTGGCCAATATGGCAGTAAAGGAAAATGATAAATTTTGAAGGGATGTGACAAAACTACGACGTTAATGCATTTCTGGTGGAATTGTGGATGACTCCAACCATTCCGGTGGGAAAATTGGACTATATACCTAAAGGGCCAAAACATTGATCTTGTAATCACACTTCTGAGTCTGTATCCCAAAAGAGATAATAAAAAGTGAAAAGGACTTGCTTGTGTAAAAATTTATTGCAGCTTTTCTTGGGGTGGCAAAGAATTGGAAATTGAGGGTATGTCCATCATTTGGGGAATGGCTAAACAAATCATGGCATGTATTGGTTATGGAATATTATTGTGCTATAAGAAATGATCAGCAGGATGATTTCAGAAAAAGCCTGAAAGATCTACCTAAACTAATTGAGAGTGAAAAAAAATAGAACCAGGAGAAAATTGTACACAGTAATAGCAATATTATACAATGATCAATTGTGAAAACTTGACTTTTCTCAGCAATGCAATGATCCTGGACAATTCTGAAGGGCTTATGACAGGGAAAGCTATCCCTCCAACTCCAGAGGAAAAAACTGTTAGAGTAGGAATGCAGATCAATGCATACTCTATCTTTCACATCAGTTTATTTATGGTTTTATTTGGGGGTTTTGGTTTTGTATGAATATGTTCTTACAACAATGACCAATATGGAAGTGTGTTTTACATGATAATACACATATGGTTCACATCAAATAACTTACCATCTCTGAGTGGGGGGGAAGGAAGTAGGGAGGGAGATGGATTGAATCTTAAAATTTTGGAAAATGTATGTTAAAAACTATTATTCCATGTAATTGGGAAAAGGACATATCTTTGAATTAAAAAAGAGAAATTAAGAATGGCTTAGTGTCAGTGCATGAACATGGGAAAGAGGCGGGAGGTCACCAGCGTATTGCACTACACATATTTTTAGACTTTTTTAATTTACAGAGCAGTTATTCTAATTTATTTCCTTCTCTTTTTCTTTTTTATATCTTTAACAAAAATATTATTTCTTATATGGAATGGCTCTCTGGTAAGTGGAAGAGGAAGGATATAGGGGAAATTATGGTAATGTAAAAGATAACAATAAAAAGTTTTGTTAAACAGACTTCCAGTCAAGATGGCAGCTTAGAGAAAGCTAAAGTTCAGAGCTCCAGAAACCCTTCCTTACCGATCTCAAACTGAATGCTCCTAGGGCACCAAAATTCAAAACAAACAACAGAATAGACCCCTGGAACACTCCTCCTGGACCTGGATCAAAAGGTACAGTCCCCCAAAAGTCAGAACCCGAGATCACTTGGATCTAAGGGGCAGGCAAAAGGAAGGTCCCAGGACCCATCCCCCCCAACCCAGAGTGCTGAATCCGAGACAGCAGCAGGAACCTCAGGGCAAGCAAAAGGGCCTTGGGAGCCGGCTATTCTGAAGGCCACATCCTGAAAACAACCTGACCCAGTCTCAGGTGCACCCAGACAGCAAGGAAACAGAGAGAGACAGGAGGAGCCTGTAGCCCCCTGACCAGATCCTTCCATCTGAGTCTCACCGAAGGTCCCTGCCTCAGGGCATACTCAGTCTGAGGTTAAACCTATCAGCAGCCCTCAGAGCTCCAAGAAGCCACAGGCCCTCCCCCTCAGAGATCAGGCTCCTCTGGCCAGCAAAGGCATTGAAATACATCTGAGAGTGTCAAGCCAGGCGCAGAGCATAGAAGTAAGGCAACAGAGAAGCATCGGGAGGGAACTAAGGAGGGTAGTGACACCGAAATACCAAAACACCAGCAATTCTGGGCTTCCTGGGGAAGACAGACAATTTGCCTGGGGCTAAAGCCACTGAACACCAGACAGATAACAGAAGAGCCAGCTCCCCTCACCCAGATAGAGATGGCAAACAGCACAGAAGCAAAAAAGCCTCAAAACAACAAGAAAAACAAGAAGGGGGCAACTTTGGACACATTTTATGAAGCAAAAATACAAAATACAGAGGAGATAAAAGAGGAAACACAAGCAAATGCACCGAAACCATCTAAAGGAAATGGAAACTCTCCACAAACTTTTGAAGAATTTGAATTGAAAATGATCAAAAAGACGGAAGCCTTCTGGCAGGAAAAGTGGAATTAATGCAAAAGAATTTCATGCAACTACAAAACCGGTTTGACCAAACTAAAAAGGAAAACCAGGCTTTAAAGGTCAGAATTAGGCAACTGGAAGACAATGAGTAGGTAAAAGAGCAAGAATCAATAAAGCAAAGCCAAAAGATCAAGAAACTAGAAGAGAACATAAAATATCTCACTGACAAGGTGACAGACTTGGAAAATAGAGGAAGAAGAGATAATTTAAGAATAATTGGACTACCAGAAAATCCAGAAATAAAGAGCAAACTTGACATCGTAATACAAGATACAATCAAAGAAAATTGCCCAGAGATTCTAGAACAAGGGGGCAATACAGCCACTGAAAGAGCTCACAGAAAACCCTCTACACTAAATCCCCAAAAGACAACTCCCAGGAATGTAATTGCAAAATTCCAAAGCTTTCAAGCAAAAGAAAAAATCCTACAAGAAGCCAGAAAAAGACAATTTAGATATAAAGGAATGCCAATCAGGGTCACACAGGACCTTGCAAGTTCCACTCTGAATGATCGTAAGGCATGGAACTTGATTTTCAGAAAGGCAAGAGAGCTGGGTCTTCACCCAAGAATCAGCTATCCAGCAAAACTGACTATATACTTCCAAGGGAAAGTATGGGCATTCAACAAAATAGAAGATTTCCAAGTTTTTGCAAAGAAAAGACCAGAGCTCTGTGGAAAGTTTGATATAGAAAAACAAAGAGCATGGAATACCTGAAAAGGTAAATATGATTGAAAGGGAAAAGAAGAAAATTGTTATCTTTTCATTTATTCAAACTCTCTTCTATAAGGACTACAATCTATATATATTAATATATGGAAAATGTAATGTATAAACAGGGGGAAAAGAAAAATCAAATAGAATAATCTTTCTCACACAAAGATTCACATGGGAAGGGGAGGGGAAGAAAACTCCTATAAGAAGGAGAGGAAGAGAGTTTTTACTTAAACCTTACTCTCAGGGAAATCAACTCTGAGAGGGAAAAACATTCAGATACATTGGGATCTTGAATTCTATCTTACCCAACAAGGGAAGGGAGAAGGGAAAATCAAGGGGGGGAGGGGTGCGGGAAAACAAAAGGGGAGGGAAGGAGAAGGGGGAGGGGGAGAGAACAAAAAGGGAGGGGCTAGAAAGGGAAACATCAAGGGAGGGGACAAGGGGGACTGATTTAAAGTAAATCACTGGATTAAAAGGTTAGAGCTAAAGAAGAAAGGTTAGAATTAGGGAAGGATATCAAAATGCCAGAGAATTCACAAGTCACAATCATAACTTTGAATGTGAATGGGATGAACTCACCCATAAAACGTAGATGAATCACAGAATGGGTTAGAATTCAAAACCCTACCATATGTTGTCTTCAAGAAACACACATGAGGTGGGTAGACACCCACAAGGTCAGAATTAAAGGATGGAGTAAGACCTTCTGGGCCTCAATTGATAGAAAGAAGGCAGGAGTTGCAATCATGATATCTGATAAAGCCAAAGCAAAAATAGACTTGATTAAAAGGGATAGGGAAGGTAATTATATTTTGTTAAAAGAGACTTTAGATAATGAGGAAATATCACTAATCAACATGTATGCACCAAATAATATAGCACCCAAATTTCTAATGGAGAAACTAGGAGAATTGAAGGAAGAAATAGACAGTAAAACAATATTAGTGGGAGATTTGAACCAACCATTATCAAACTTAGATAAATCAAATAAAAAAAATAAATAAGAAAGAGGTAAATGAAATGAATGAAATCTTAGAAAAATTAGAGTTAATAGACATATGGAGAAAAATAAATAGGTGCAAAAAGGAATACACCTTCTTCTCACCACCACGTGGCACATTCACAAAGATTGACCATACACTAGGTCACAGAAACATGGCATACAAATGCAGAAAAGCAGAAATAATAAATGCAGCCTTTTCAGATCACAAGGCAATAAAAATAATGATCAGTAACAGTATGTGGAAAACCAAATAAAAATTAATTGGAAATTAAATAATATGATACTCCAAAATTGTTTAGTTAGAGAAGAAAACAATTGATAATTTCATCAAGGAAAATGACAAAGGCGAGACATCCTTTCTAACATTTTGGGATGCAGCCAAAGCAGTAATCAGAGGTAAATTCATATCCCTGAGAGCATATATTAACAAATTAGGGAGAGCAGAAATCAATCAATTGGAAATGCAAATAAAAAACTCAAAAGCGATCAAATTAAAACTTATCTATCTATTTAGTACCATACCCATAGAACTTCCAAAAAAATTCTTTACTGGTTTAGAAAAAACCATAACAAAGTTCATTTGGAATAACAAAGGATCAAGGATATCCAGAGAAATAATGAAAAAAAAAAATACAAAGGAAGGGGGCCTTGCAGTCCCAGATCTCAAACTATATTACAAAACAGCAGTCATCAAAACAATTTGGTACTGGCTAAGAGATAGAAAGGAGGATCAGTGGAATAGACTTGGGGCAAGTGACCTGAGCAAGACAATATATGATAAACCCAAAGATCCCAGCTTTTGGGACAAAAATCCACTATTCGATAAAAACTGCTAGGAAAACTGGAAGACAGTGTGGGAGAGATTAGGATTAGATCAACACCTCACACCCTACACCAAGATAAATTCAAAATGGGTGACTGACATGAACATAAAGAAGGAAACTATAAGAAAATTAAGTGAACACAGAATAGCATACATGTCAGACCTTTGGGAAGGGAAAGACTTTAAAACCAAGCAAGACGTAGAAAGAGTCACAAAATGTAAAATAAATAATTTCGACTACATCAAATTAAAAAGCTTTTGTACAAACAAAACCAATGTAACTAAAATCAGAAGGGTAGCAACAAATTGGGAAACAATCTTCATAAAAACCTCTGACAAAGGTTTAATTACTCAAATTTACAAAGAGCTAAATCAATTGTACAAAAAATCAAGCCATTCTCCAATTGATAAATGGGCAAGGGACTTGAACAGGCAGTTCTCAGCCAAAGAAATCAAAACTATTAATAAGCACATAAAAAAATGCTCTACATCTCTTATAATCAGAGTGATGCAAATCAAAACAACTCTGAGGTATCACCTCACACCTAGCAGATTGGCTAACATAACAGCAAAGGAAAGTAATGAATGCTGGAGGGGATGTGGCAAAGTGGGGACACTAATTCATTGCTGGTGGAGTTGCGAATTGATCCAGACATTCTGGAGGGCAATTTGGAACTATGCCCAAAGGGTGATAAAAGACTGTCTGCCCTTTGATCCAGCTATAGCACTGCTTGGTTTGTACCCCAAAGAGATAGTAAGGAAAAAGACTCGTACAAGAATATTCATAGCTGCGCTCTTTGTGGTGGCCAAAAATTGGAAAATGAGTGTATGCCCTTCAATTGGGGAATGGCTGAACAAACTGTGGTATATGTTGGTGATGGAGTACTATTGTTCTGAAAGGAATAATAAAGTGGAGGAATTCCATGGAGACTGGAACAACCTCCAGGAAGTGATGCAGAGCGAAAGGAGCATAACCAGGAGAACATTATACACAGAGATTGATACACTGTGGTACAATCGAAGGTAATGGACTCCTCCACTAGGGACAATGCAATGTCTCTGAACAATCTGCAGGGATCTAAAAAACACTATCCACAAGCAAAAGATAAACTGTGGGAGTAAAAATACTGATGAAAAGCAACTGCCTGACTACAGCGGTTGAGGGGATATGACTGAGGAGAGACCCTAAATGAACACTCTAATGCAAATACCAACAACAGGGAAATGGGTTCGAACCAAGAACACATGTGAAACCCAGTGGAATTGTGCTCAGGCTATGGGAGAAGTGGTGGGAGGGGGACGGGGGGAGGAAAAGATAATGATCATTCTTTCCAATGAATAATGTTTGTAAATAACCAAATAAAATAATGTTTAAAAAGTCAAAAAAAAGTTTGTTGAAGAACAACCTAAAGGTAAATGCAGCAGGGCCCCCTCATCCTGGGTGGTAGCTTTCTTCATTTTCAGTTATCTGCAGTCAATCTCCAAGTGCCAAGGTCTGAAGTGGCTCAGCTCTTCTTTTACTTTCACTCCTTTTTTACTTTTACTTTTAAAAAATGTTGGTGGGGGGGAGAAGGTAGTGAGAGGATGTGTAGTGCCAAGCCAAGCGGCAGGAGTGGAGGAAAGAGAGTACATATATATGCAACTGGCAGACATTCCTTATATCTGAGGTTTCAGCTATCCACAGTAGATCTTGGAATATATCTCCCACAGATATGGGGCCCTACTATATAAAACAGTGTTTATAATAATGATAATAGTAATAGCTAACATTTACAAAGCTACTATGTGCCAGAAACCACACTAAATGCTCTACAATTATTTTCTCTTTTTACTCTTGGAACAACCCTGGAAGGAAGGTACAAGTATTATCCTATTTTTACAGATAAGGAAATTGAAGCAGAGATCAAGTGAACTGACTCTAGGTCAGACAACTAGTAAGTGTCTGAAGCTAGAGTTGAATTTAGTTCTTCCTGACTCCAGGTCCATTATTCCATCTATTGCACCTAGCTGCTCATTTATAGAAATAAACACCTAAACAGAGAAATATTTCTTGCTTAGGGTAAGCTGTACCAAAAGAATAATGAGAAAGACATTATGATCTAAGTTAATTTAATTTAAATTAACTTACTCAGTGCTATTTTGATTCAACTACCAAAAGATTAATTTAGGGAAGTAGAAAAACTAATAATGAAATTTACCTGGAAGAACAAAAAGTCAAAAATCTCAATGTAAAAAATGTAAAAAGTAAATGTAAAAAAAAATGTTAAAAAGTGTTCAGAAAGGGGGCCTTGAAGTATGAGGTCTCAAATTATCATATAGAGTAGTAATTCACAAAATAATGTAGTATGGAATGAAAAATAATTTCTTCAGTCGAACTGATTAGGTATTCAATGAGCAGAAGTAAACAAAACTAGTGGCCTGCTGTTCCATAAACCCAATGACCACTACAATCAGGATAAACCCATTCGTTATTTGGTCAAAACTGTGGGGGAAAACTGGACAGCACTACAGTCGAAATTAGATTTGAATTAAATCTTCACATCTTGTGCTAAGAAAAACTAAAAAAAAGGATACATAATCTAGATATAAGATTTTATGTTATAGACAAATTTAGAGGAACAAAGAAAAATTACCTCTCAGATCAATGGATAGGGGAACACTTCATGACCAAAGAAGAGAGAACCACAAAATGCAATTTTGATTATATGAAATTAAAGAAATTTTTACACAAACAAATCCAATATAACCAACATTAGAAGGAAGATTGTTAATGGGGGGAGGGGAGGCAAATGTTTGCACCAAGTTTCTCTGGTAAAAGTCTTATTTCCAAGATATATAAGGAAATTATTCAAATTTATAAAAATTAGTGTCTTTACCTGATTGATAAATGGTCTAAGGATATGAACACTTAGTCCTCAAAGGAAGGTAAACAAGCTGCCAAAAGTAATATGTAAAAATGCTCTAAAACATTAATAATTAGAGAAATATAAATTAAAATATTATGGAAGTTCTACTTTGTATCATTCCAATTGACAAAGCTGACAAAAACAGAAAATGACAAATGTTAGAGAGGCTGTCAGAAAACAGGCATATTGATGCACTTTTGGAGGAGTTGTAAATTGGTCTAACCAATCTGGAAAACAATTTGTAACTATGCCTCAAAAATTACTAAAACCATGCATGCCCTTTGACCCAATAATTCCACCACCAGGCTATACCTCAAAGAGATCAAAGAAAAAGAAAAAGTTCTTACATGTACAAAAACATTTTCAGAAGCTCTTTTTTGTGGTGACAAAGAACTGAAAACTAAGGAAGTGTTGCCTATCAGCTGGGGAATGGCTGAACAAACTGGGTATAGGAATGGATACTACTGTACTCAAAGAAATGAAGAAAAATTACGTTTCAAAGGGGCCCAGGAAGATTTGTATTAACTGATGCATAATGAAGTTAGAAAAACCCAGAGAATGTTGTATATTGGAACATCGATACTGTAAAAATGAACAATTCTGAAAGCCTTAAGAATGTTTATCAACCAACTGCTCCAATCATGACTCCAGATTACTAATGAGAAACACCACCCACCTAAAGATAGATGATGGACTAATACAAAGAATAAGAATTTTGTTTTGCTTGACTATGTTTATATGATACATGTTCTATATTTCTTTTTCAGTAAGTAGTGGAAACTGGGAGAGAAAAAAAATGCTTGTTAATTAAAAATTCAGTAAAAAGAACTTTACAATTTCTTTTAAAGGGTGTGGATTGAGAATAAGTCCTAAGTTTCTGTATAACTTTGGAGATAATAGTTTCAGTTGAATGATGGAGACAAAGCCATACCGAAGAGAATTTACAAGAGAATACAAAGAGAAGTGGAAGTACTCTTTGTAGACCATTTTCTAAAAGACTTTTAGCCACAAAAGGAAGGAGAGATATAGGATGATGAGTAGAGGGGATGGATGATCAAATGAGAGTATAAGAATGAGTAACATGGCTCTTTGTGAAAAAGGGTTTTTTAATTCTTTGATTTGTACTCCCAAGACCTAATAGTACCTGGTAAATAGTAGTAGGTGCTTAAATGCTTGCTGATTGATTTATTAATTATTTATACCATTTACATAGACAAAATCAAGTTAAGAGAATGCCATAGAACTGACATAATTGAGAAATGAATGAATTTGAGTCAGATAAAAATCACATGTTCCTAAAAGGTTTAAAATTAGCCTCAAACCAGTAAGTTAAAACAGATTTCTAACCTTGACATGTAAATTGCTTCTCTGACACTTATGTACAGAAAATTCCATACTTCCAAGAAAAGGGTGAGAAAAAACGGTTTTCCAACCAAATGTGTAGGTACTGTCAATTTTCCTATTTTTCATTTCTAAATTGATCATTCAGGATATTTTAAAACTGGAAAAAATGACAAAAAAGAAGCCTAAATGATGAAAAAACTGAAAAAATAATATTTAAGTCACCATGATACCAAAATATAGATAGTTTAATAAGCAGAACAAATGTTTGTAAAATAATTTAAAATATATTTTCATAATTTTCAAACAGCTGGCCTACATGTCTAACATTTTGGCTACAAAAATATAGTGTTATCACTGTGTTGATTAAGAAACATTATCTACACATGTTCATAAAACTATCTTAGATTCATTTCAGTATCTTTTCTACTAAAAATGGCAAACTAGAAAAAATAAACTTCAACAATATTAAAACTGAAAAGTCAAAAGTGACAAAAATTTCCCAGTCCATGAATGCGCTGCTTTACATCTGTCCTGGAAAGGTAACATAGAAGCATAAGAAAAACCTGACAGATAAGGCAGATTTAAAATTTTATTTTGAAAACACCACACTTAGTTTAAAAAAATCCAGGAGTTGCATTCTTTTTCTTCTAAAGAAAGATTTGCTAAGTGTTTCAAAAAATACCATACATTTAAGAATGGTTTTTACAAGGTTTTCTTGTAAATAATGAGGGCTTCTTTTCTCTCAGGGGAACAATTTCTACTTCAGTGTTTCTAAGAACACACTAAGTTAAAATTGCATAAAATAGATTTTCTCACAGTTGGGGGAGTACAAAACACCACATCTAGGGAACCAGACAGCTAAGGGGTCAAAACATTACACTTCCAGGTCAGGCTTCTGGTTGCAATTAAGTAAAATTCTTGCAAACTTTTCTAAGGAAATCATATTTCTTTTGTATCCTTTTTCAAACCTTGTATCCTTTCACTCCCTTTGGGAGCATGTCATATACTTATAAATCTAGATGTATATGTATATATATATATCTATGCATATAGATATACATACATACATATGTGTATATATATATATATATATATATATAAACATGTATCCACAGTAAAAATAAATTATATGCACATAGCTTTAGCACTACACATTGGTCTTAAAAATAAGTAAATTCAAAAATCTAGTCCTTTGGAGTCCTTTGGAGCTATTTAGATAATTTTATAACATTTACTTGATTTACATTTCGATGAAAATAGACTAATTTTTTTCTCAAGAGAATTCATCAAATAAGTGATTACTGTTTTTTGTTACCAAACAATTAAATCTGAATCTGGTTTGAGTTGATGCAATTATGCAAAGTACCTCTGGCAGAATGGCAGAACCTTTTCCTAAATCTCCAACAAAATAGAATTAACAGTACCCAAAGAGTTGTGAAAGATGTCATTACATACCATGAGAACTAACTAGGAACTCTCAATATCTCAAAATTTGTGCCTTAGAGAAGAGAGCTGTGAATTTATGAATGGAAATGATCTGAATATTAAATAAAGCAATTGAAGCAGAGATTCTGCTTTTCATAAACAAATACTGATTTCAAAAAGCTTGCATAAGATTAACAAGATAATTCAAATATTTTAAACAATTCAAACAATGCTGATTTTTTACTTTTGATTTTTGTCATGTACACAAAAACAGCATTCTATCCAGGGAGAACTGTAGTGGAAGCTTACCCTCAGCAAGTTAAAGCTTATGTTGGAGGAGTTGCCAAGTGTAAGGTTTTCTGTTCTTTATTAGCATTTTGGTTATAGTCCAAAAAATTCCTGAAGATAATACGGTAACAGCAAACCTTGGTTGAAGCTTTTATTTACAGCAAAATACACCTAAGCTGATACCTAATTACTCATCATTCAAATGAACAATTCCTATATATTCATCCCCCTAAATCTTGAGCATTATACTGAAGCTACATATAGTATAGGATTATTTGCTGTAACTTTACTCCCTCAAACTTCCTTAGAATTATTAATTTTAATAATGCTAAACATTATTATTTTACTATAGCAGGTGAATTAATCTTTACTTTAATCCAGAGAAAGTATCATTATTGACACTAATTAAATATGTATTAATAATTTTAATTATTGGAGGATATTTGCATATTAGAGGTGTTTGGACAAGTGAAGCCGAAGCTAAGGAAGGAGATTCTGGGTACTACTGATATCCCTCTCCCTTTCTGGTAAAATAATAACACAGAGAAAACAAAAAAGGAAATTCCTATAATTGTTACTTTTCTGTTCTTTAATGTCCTCTCTTAATTGTGGCCTGAAGAAAGGGATAATGCAAAGCAATGTTTCTAGTGGCACTGCTGTTCAAATAAATAAATATCTCAAATAATCCCTATGCTATGAATGACAATCTTGCCAAATTGGAGTTTAAACATTATTAAATACCATTAACAAAAGATAATAAATGAGTGTCCTATATATAAAATAAGCATAAACATCACATAGTAAAGATGGAATGCTACCAAGGTGCCTACAACCTAAATTAGAAACTAACATATTATTAGTGAAAAAAAAATATTGAACAGCAAAGTGAAAAAGTATGATAATGAAGTCTCTGTTCTACCACTGGATAGTGCCATTTGCCTTTGGAGGTTGTAAAAGTTAAATTTAGTCTCTACTGATAGTATTATATTTTATGAGGTTTATTAAAGATTATTAGAAATCAAGGATAAAGAAATATAAAATAAGAAAAGGATGTGCCTAGGGCACATTAGCCCATTCACAACCTACTCACTACATCTTGCCTGACAGGTAGAGAGATGCATGTGCTTAGAAGCGGAAGAAGAGAGGCTCTTGGGAGGAAGAGAGCCCTTTAAATACTAAATTGTGTTCTTGCACTCAGGTGAGGACTCAAGTGAGATTATGGGAATTCTGGGAAGTACCAAGGACTTCTGGGGATTGAATTCTGGGGTTCAAATCTCCATTTTTACAGAGGTGAAGAAAAGACAGCATGTTATGTTGGGGAAAGAGCAAGATTTGAAATCAGGGGCTTGAGTTTGAGTCCCCAGTCTGCCATTGATCCATATGTCAATCAGGCAACTTGTTCACTCTTTCTGGGTATTTGGACTTATCTCCAAAATAAGCAGGTTGGACTTAGAGGATTCCTAGGTTTTCTCAGAACTCTAAAGCTCTGACCTATGACCCTAGGACTTCAGAAGAAGGGGGCTCAGAGGGAGTTGCATTTGCCAGAACTGTGTCTCTCTTCCCTGTTTACTGTGGTTCCCCCTCCACTGCATTAAAAGAAAGGAAAATCAGGGTATGTTACTTCCTATGTCTTCATTCACTTGTTAATTTCTAGCTGGAATGTAATTTTCAATCCCCGCCATCTTCACCATTTGAAATCTCTCCTTTCCCTTAAGATCTAATTTATGTATTACCTCTTCCATGACTTCCCTAACTCAATAACTCACTCCAACTATTGTCATTTATGTTATTGTCCCACATAGGCTACAGAATCCTTGAGCAGAGGCTTTGTGTGGCATCTATGTTCTCATTACTAGCACCTACTATGTTGCTACAACGTATAAAGCACTTACATGATATTTGCTGGATTCTAATACATGTTGGTGTTATTGGCAAGGTCTATATTCAAAGGAACAGAATTACAAAGGAACATTCAGGGAACTATGCTATTGCTTCTGTGCTATTCTATTATTGCTACTGGCATGTAGTAGTGGCATTACAGCACTTTCCTCTGGGTAATGGACTCAAAGCTCCCGAGAAAAGGAAAGTATTGGCCAAGAAAAATTGTTCCCATTGCATCTTGGCATTCTACACATGATAAGAATATATCACCTATGGGAAAAGGTCACTGATTTCTAAGTGGGCAAGACAAACAGTATATAACAACTTCCCTAATTAGCTATAATCCACAAACCACAGGAGAGGTCATCACCTTCCGGACCTTTGCCAAGTCTCTACCAAGGGAAAGAATGTCCCTCTGGGGTCACACTACCCACATACACATACAGAGTATGAGAGCTAAGCAAATGAACCAAACACAAAGCGAACACCCAAGGGGATCTCATTCTTGGCACCTTGGGAAGAACCGTCGCTTCCAGTTGTTGCCACAAGCAAGTTCCACTTTCCTTCTAATGTGTAATGGAAGAACTTGGGATACCTGTGCAATCTGTTAGCATGAATAGAGAAAATAAATAACTTCATCAAAAAATTACCAATGAAACTGTGAAATATACTAACACATATTCATGTATAAAATGTCTGTTTTCTTTAGTAAATAAACTTAACAGAAGACCTCATATCCACTCCTCCCACAGTTAAAGTGGGAATACCAGTTCTACCTGACCCTTCGAATGATTGTTTTTAGAATGTAAACTATAAATAACTTGTAATCTGTGAAAGGGTAAGGCTAACAGCCAACTAGGGCAACTCAAATAAAACAACAACACAAGTTTTCCAAGTCACACACAATGACAAAGATCTTCATAAGAGTCCTGGAGGGACATAGTAAAACATGTTTTGAACTTCCTCTACCAGCAAATACGGAAACTTGAGAAAGGAAAGTTTAGATAGAAATGTGAACAAGTGAACTCAAAAGATAATAAAATAGATGTTGCATCACTTTAGAAGTTTCGATGGAATTTGTATTGTAAACTGAAACCAAACAATAGGGATCCTCTACTTTGTATTATGGGAGAAATGAAGCCTTCAATGATTTTCTGAAATTCTAAAATAAAATAAAAGCAAAAAAAAAACTCCCAACAAAACTCAAAAAGATCATTTTGGCAAAGTACATAGTGACTTAGAGTATTCCATGTGGTTTAAATTGAAGTTTCATGGGGTGAAAAAGAATTCTATTAATTTTTCCCAGATCTGAAGTTGTTTTATATTTCATTTTCTATGTAGCCTATAAACTTGTAAAAAAAAGAAACAGTCATTCAAGAATTAAAAAGAAATGTAAATATACAACACCATATGGATCTTATCCTTAACAGACAAATGCCATATATTACTTTCAAGGGTGATATCCTGGATGTCTGGTGCTGGGGCTCTTGGACTCAACGTCTTGGGCTTTCTCCAGCTAAGGGTGAGGAGAGGTGGTATTAGTGATTTATGCTCCTGACATATGCCACAGCTTGTGCTCTCAGTGTGCTTTGGTGATAGGCTGGCTTACATGCCCTAATAGTGGTGGTTGGTAATTTGTAGGGATGTTTGGCCTCTTTTATATAGAAAGATAATTCTATTTTGGACATGTTGAGTTTAATGTTATTATGGGACATCCAGCATATGCTGTGGGTGAGTGTTACAGGATGGGAGCTTAGGAAAGAGATGATAGCTAGATAGACACATTTGGGAAATCATCTAAATATAGGTAATCATTTAATCTTGGGAACATATGAGATCACTAAGAAAGAAAGAAATACAGAAGAAAACTCTGGGGTATATCCAAGAAGATGGGAGAAGGCTCTGATGATCATTTGGCAAAAATACCTGAGGAGTGGCTAGAATTCAAAGTCAGAAAAGGTTACTATCAATAAAAATGCAAAGATGAGAAATCATCCTATAGGAAGAAATATTCTACAGTGTCAAATTTCTTAGGAGATGAAGAAAAATAAAGACTAATTAATGGTCACTGGATTTGGTGATTTGGAGGCTACTGGTAACCTTGCAGACAAGTTGTTTCAGTTGAGTAGTGAAGGGGAAAGTCAGATGCAAGTGTATAAGACGGTTAACAATTGATTTTTCTAGGAGTTTGACTGTTCAAGGGATAGCAGTGTTAATTGAAAATTTGTAAAGAATGGAGGAGATTAAAATGTAACTGTGGGGATTAGAGAAGTCAATGAATAAAGAAAGGTGACACAATATATAGTCTTGGACTTGGAGTCAGGAAGATTGAGTGTCAGACATTTATTAGTTATGCAACTTTGTACAAGTTACTTAAGATCTCTCACTGTTGGTTTCTTCTTGCATATAAAATGGGGGTAATAGCACCTATTTCACAGGATTATTATGAAGA